>NW_028255667.1:0-115085 GCF_964263255.1 Lissotriton vulgaris
GTGAGGGCGGCAGAGTGGTAGAGTGAGGGCGGTAGAGTGAGGGCAGTAGAGTGGTAGAGTGAGGGCAGTAGATTGAGGGCAGTAGAGTGGTAGAGTGAGGGCAGTAGATTGGTAGAATGAGGGCGGTAGAGTGAGGGCGGTAGAGTGGTAGATTGAGGGCGGTAGAGTGAAGGTGGTAGAGTGATAGAGTGAGGGCGGTAGAGTGGTAGAGTGAGGGCTGTAGAGTCAGGGCGATAGAGTGGTAGAGTGAGGGCGGTAGAGTGATGCAGTAGAGTGAGGGCGGTAGAGTGAGGGCGGCAGAGTGTTAGAGTGAGGGCGGTAGAGTGAGGGCGGTAGTATGGTAGAGTGAGGGTGGTAGAGTGGTAGAGTGAGGGCCGTAGAGTGGTAGAGTGAGGGCGGTAGAGTGAGGGCAGTTGAGTGGTAGAGTGAGGGCGGTAGAGCGGTAGAGTGAGTGTGGTAGAGCGGTAGAGTGAGGGCGGTAGATGGTAGAGTGAGGGCGGTAGAGTGGTAGAGTGAGGGCGATAGAGTGGAAGAGTGAGGGCGGTAGAGTGAGGGTGGTAGAGTGGTAGAGTGAGGGCAGTAGAGTGGTAGAGGGAGGGCGGTAGAGTGAGGGCGGTAGAGTGAGGGCGGTGGAGTGAGGGCGGTAGAGGGAGGGCGTGAGGGCAGTAGAGTGAGGGCGGTAGAGTGGTAGAGTGAGTGCGGCAGAGTGAGGGCGTGAGGGTGGTAGAGTGAGGGCGTGAGGGTGGTAGAATGGTAAAGTGAGGGTGGTAGAGTGGTAGAGTGAGGGCGGTAGAGGGGTAGAGTGAGGGCGGTAGATTGAGGGCGTGAGGGCGGTAGAGTGGTGGAGTGAGGGCAGTAGAGTGAGGTCGTGAGGGCAGTAGAGTGGTAGAGTGAGGGCGGTAGAGTGAGGGCATGAGGGCGGTAGAGTGGTAGAGTGAGGGCAGTAGAGTGAGAGCAGTAGAGGGGTAGAGTGAGGGCGGTAGAGTGAGGGCGTGAGGGCGGTAGAGTGGTAGAGTGAGGGCGGTAGAGTGAGGGCGGTAGAGTGAGGTCGGTAGAGTGGTAGAGTGAGAGCGGTAGTGTGAGGGCTGTAGAGTGAGGGCGGTAGAGTGGTAGAGTAAGGGCAGTAGAGTGAGGGCGGCAGAGTGGTAGAGTGAGGGCGGTAGAGTGAGGGCAGTAGAGTGGTAGAGTGAGGGCAGTAGATTGAGGGCAGTAGAGTGGTAGAGTGAGGGCAGTAGATTGGTAGAATGAGGGCGGTAGAGTGAGGGCGGTAGAGTGGTAGATTGAGGGCGGTAGAGTGAAGGTGGTAGAGTGATAGAGTGAGGGCGGTAGAGTGGTAGAGTGAGGGCTGTAGAGTCAGGGCGATAGAGTGGTAGAGTGAGGGCGGTAGAGTGATGCAGTAGAGTGAGGGCGGTAGAGTGAGGGCGGCAGAGTGTTAGAGTGAGGGCGGTAGAGTGAGGGTGGTAGTATGGTAGAGTGAGGGTGGTAGAGTGGTAGAGTGAGGGCCGTAGAGTGGTAGAGTGAGGGCGGTAGAGTGAGGGCAGTTGAGTGGTAGAGTGAGGGCGGTAGAGCGGTAGAGTGAGTGTGGTAGAGCGGTAGAGTGAGGGCGGTAGATGGTAGAGTGAGGGCGGTAGAGTGGTAGAGTGAGGGCGATAGAGTGGAAGAGTGAGGGCGGTAGAGTGAGGGTGGTAGAGTGGTAGAGTGAGGGTGGTAGAGTGAGGGTGGTAGAGTGGTAGAGTGAGGGCAGTAGAGTGGAAGAGTGAGGGCGGTAGAGTGAGGGCGGTAGAGTGGTACAGTGAGGGCGGTAGAGTGGTAGAGTGAGGGCGGTAGAGTGGTAGAGTGAGGGAGGTAGAGCGGTAGAGTGAGGGCGGTAGAGTGGTAGAGTGAGGGCGGTAGAGTGGTAGAGTGAAGGCGGTAGATTCAACGATGCTGCTTATCCAGCTACATAGAGAAGACGTGTTCTTCTCAAGTCTCAGTGGGGCCAACTCACTCAACTGACGCAGTGCCTGCTTGCCACGGTACCTGCACACCACCTGCTTAGATTGAAACGTACTCCTGCACCTCCATCGTTCAATCATATTTGATGTATGGAAATCACACCCGTGCATTTTGAATATACACGTATTCAACCATGGGGCAAAAATGTAATTTCATAGAAATCGTTAATAGAGAAGCATGTTGTGAAATTGCAACTCAAGAAAAATAATCAACTCTCCTCATCTTCTGAATAACCGCGTCTGCTGGAATCTGAGACATGGGTCCTTGGAAGGGTTTGGTTGAAATGCAAAGCAAATCCTCCATATAAATTCCACATACATGGCACTCTGATCAGTAAGAAGGTAAACAACTAAACAAACTAAGTGCAGGTCATCAGAAAACTATATCTGGAACAGATATTGCTACCGCCAGGCTCTTAACAAATACATAGAATATGTTTTCAATAACATGGTATTTTATTTATTTTGAAATTTACAAAGGTGATCCACCGTTAGTGTTTGTAATAAAAGAAGTGCAGAGCGGCGGGGTGAAGAAGGACGCTGGTGACAGAGCAACATGGAAAGTAGATTGGGAGAAAGGTGCACATGAGCGACGGCTGAAAAAGCATACGGCACTCATGAATATAAAAAAATATGAATTAATGTACGAGGCACAGAAAAGCGGTATTGAAATGTGCACAGAAACGTGGGGACAATGGACTACGTAAAGACTTTCATTAGGGGAGTAGCATTGCTGTGGCGGGGTGGGGGAGCGCATTCCTTTGAAGTCTGATGGGGGGGCGGGGAGCGGCTTCCTTTGAAGTCGCAGACAAATGGTGTATGGAGTGCGATGTGCGATGTGGCTGGTGATATGCACGCGCCTGGCTCACATGAACTGTGCCTAATCCGCAGTTTGGGGAGACTTTTCGGAAGCCTTACTATATTCTCGCTAAACAATGCTTACGCATTGGTTCAGCGAGACCTAAAAAGGGGCGGGTGAGTGAGTCTCACCTCCTTTCGGGTTTCAAGTGGGAGTTCTCTACAGATAATTGTCAAAGAAAAACAGGACCAAAAGGTGTCTTTTGCAACACAATTTTCACATCAATGTCTTACAAATCTAGAAGTTCTGATGGGCTCTAAAAGTATTTTAATACCTTTTTAGTGTTCTATATAAGCCTTCCTTTCCCTTGCAGCAGTAGGACCCAGTCTACCCTAGAAAACCTTGGCAACTATAGGTATACCTGTAGATTTGTTAACAAAATGCTTCCTAAAAGGTGGCTTTTTTGGATAATTTACATACAGCTAGTAAAATATGGGTATGAAAGTTCACAAGGTTTATTGTTTTTCAAAATGTTTTTAGCAACTCACTTCACTTCATTTTTCCATTCAGTCTATTTTAAGTAGATTCTCAGTCACACCTTATGGGCCTACGGGAGCTAATAAAACGTTACATATAATTCATAATCACATACCCTAGATTGGGGAGCTAGACAAATCTTGGAGAGTCATACAGTAATACTGTGTCTAAATTACAGAGAGATCAGAAGGTCAGACAAACGACAGGCTATAATAATTGTACACGCCCAGGGCTTTCACAGAAGTAGTGCTAATATATTAGTAGCATTAACAATAAAGCCAATGGATACATGCCTCCTCACAAGTATTGACATAAAAACCACAGCAGTAATTGCCCTCTGGCATCAAGGAACCCAATTCAGCAATCCATCTACTGAACTAAGCAGGAATTAAAGCTCAGATGTAAACTGTGAATATATTTTAGTAATACAATCATTCTGTCTAAAACATTAGTTTGTCAGTTTCTCTACAGACATTTAACCATGTAATATATTATGCTAATTTTGGATACAGTAATTAAATTCCCAAAACACTGTTTTCATGAACAGCATTTATGTCCTGGGATAGCAGATTTTCTGTTTTTAGTAAATATATTTTTAGTCCCCAGATATCACCAAGTCACATTCATTAATAATTCGGATACATTTCTATAAAAAATGTCCTGGGTTTAATTTATGTCCAGTTATCATCAGAAAGAAATAGAAATTTCTATCAAATGTAAATAATTGGAGCTACCAGTGTTTAATTTGTAAAACTATAGGTGCCAGGCCCCTCGTCAGGAGGCCACTGCAGCTTGAACCACCCATTGTCCCTGCCAGCGCCGCCAATTAAAGTACCCAAACAACTACTAACCATCACTATCCTACAAGTGTTATAATTCATACTATTGCAGGCTCCCAAAGCTGTAAGAATGGCTTCCGTGGCAGCTATTAGTCATTATTAATGTATATTTAACTAATACACAACAATTGTGGTGCTTATCACTAAATTAGCAAACAGGGCCACCATGTGGCAGACTCTCCTAAATGCTGGTGCTAACAATTAAGTAAACAAAAGGATATGATGGACGGAGCACTGAAACTTTTCAGACACTCACCTCCAATCACAGATCTTTAGCTCACTTCATCACCCCGGTTCAGACCCAGTTCTATGTAAATCAGCCTTGATCCTGTGCCTCATGGGAACAGTCCAGCCTAAACTGCCAAGCCAGGTCTTCTCAGGACCGGAGACAAGCATCCTGGGACCGGTTTTGGTTTAACACCCCTCATCAGCCAGGCTAGCTTGAATCCAGTGGCAAAGTGAGCAAGGGACCCAAGTCTGGGCAAACCCTGCCACGTAGCGCAAACTAAGCAAACACAAGGAGATGATGGATGGAGCACTGAAACCTTTCAGGCAATTTTCACTAGTCACAGACCTTGGTAGAATCCATCATCGTTCTTTAGCTCACTTCACCTCCCCAGTTCAGACCCAGCTGCGTAAAAAATCAGTCTTGACCCTGTGCCTCATGGGAACAGTCCAGCCCAAACTGACAAGCCAGGTCTTCCCTGGACTGGAAACAAGCATACTGGGACCGTTTTCAGGGTAACACCCCTCATCAGCCAGACTAGCTTGAATCCAGTGGCAAAGTGAGCAAGGCACCCACGTCTGGGCATACCATGCCAAATTAGGGTGAACAAAGCAAACACAAGGAGAGGATAGACGGAGCGCTGAAACTTTTCAGACACTCACCCCCAGTCACAGATCTGGGTTGGATCAATCATCGTTCTTTAGCTCTCTTCACCATCCCAGTTTAGACCCAGATATATGCAAATCAGTCTTGACCCTGTGCCTCATGGGAGCAGCCCAGCCCGAACTGTCAAGTCAGGTCTTCCTTGGACCGGAAACAAGCATCCTGGGACGGGTTTTAGGGTAACACCCCTCATCAGCAAGGCTAGCTTGAATCCAGTGACAAAGTGAGCAAGGGACCCACGTCTGGGCATACGCCGGAAACCACTGGCTCAAATGAAGCATTGGGAGCTACCAGTATGATAGGGATATCCAGCATTTTCACAAGAACTCCTACAGTTTGCCAATGACAGCCATAGACTTCTCCTATTAGGAGTTTGGATTCAAACAAGCATGCCACCAATAATGACCATGATATGTCATTCATGTGTCATGGTAAAAAAGAGAGCCCACATATAACCAAGAATCTCTATAAATATATCACTCATGGGTTACTATTACACAGATGTAGCCAGTGTATTGGCAAAAGTGCTCACAAATTAAGTCACTGATTGGCTACTATTATTCATCAATAGCCAGAATGACCAGGAATGCTCATACATATATGAATGACAGGCCACTACAATGGAAGTTAAAGCTAGCATGGGTTGCTAAGAATGGCCCAATATATCAGGGATTGGCCATTTCAACAAGGTGATGGCCCGCATGTTATAAAGAATGTGTACAAGATACACACACATACACATATTCATAAGAACATATACACAGAGGCTCAGGCCATTTTTCTCTCCCCTCCTGACTTAATATATCCCATGCTGGTGGGCCTGTTTCAACCATGCAACTCTCATGGGGCTCCAATCTCGAATTGTGATGCAGGAGTGACAGGCTTGTCCTCTTGCCCCACCCAATACCTGTCTACTCAGAAGCAGAGTAAAGAGGCCTTTCACTGAGCTAGGACTAGTAATTGCAGTGCTCCACCCTCACGAAAATCTGCAGATTTTATTTACATGCACTTTAAGGGGCATGTTTATGAGCCTATTGCGCTGCCGTAGCTTTACTTTTTGTGACGCTACGGCGGCACATCTCACAAAATCATATTTATGAAATCAAGCAAAGCCACTTCATAGATATGGAGTGAGACAAGGCAGAGCAAATCGCTCTGTTGCCTTACTCTGCGCTATGGAGATATTCCATGGGCATTGTGGTGGGTGTTCCCATGCAACACCCATGGATTTTTACGGTCCTCCACATTTACAAAACCATGCAAACCTTGGGATGAGCGCCACCCCATGGGGGGCACAATGTTGGGATATAAAATCTTATGTACACATGATTGGCCCACTATGTACCATATAACCTTATATGCATATGAATAACAATATAGTATCACTATACATATCTATATTATGATTAATTCATGCAGGCCCGTTTCGACCTATTGATATAACTGTGGCCATCCTGTTTCATTTCTTCTTGTGCACATGCTGTTTCTTTCAGGTCACGTGATTTAGCTCTTGGTACGAAACCATGCTGCCAGGCTTAGCCTCTTTCTCTGATCTTTAGTGTGTAGCTCAGGGAAACCCAAGGTCACACCTGCCCTTCTTGTGGGATGCGTGCATTCTAGCAGAGCCCGTTCCTGTACTCCCCGGGCTCCAGATAGACAAGAAGGCACCTCACCGACCTGCCCCCGGAATAGCTCCGGCCTAGCTACTAGCAATCAATTGTGCCTTATATGAGTCTTCCTGCTGGCTCACTGACAACTTGTATCTTTCCTTGTAGGGTGTTAACCTGAATGTGTGAAAACGTATATATGCTTTTTATTACTTGTACGTAGTCAGTCTCCTCTGCGCACCTCCATGGGTCGTGTAGACCGAGGCTCCCCTGCCAGGGCTTGCATTTGATTGAATAAACGATTCGACCTTCTCCATTGCCGACTGCCTCATTATTCCTTTATGTTATATATGGATGGGCTATTGGTAAGTGTAGTCCTGTCTTGTAAAATTTGATTCCTTCAGTTGGCGACTCCGCTGGGACTCCACGATAGGGTCATCCCCTCCTATAAACAGGAGCAGAAGGGATAGGGAGGAGTTCTGGCCGAGTGGGTGGACGAATAGAATTTTGATCTGAAACACCCGTTTGTGGTATGACAACAAGAGATTCCGCCCTCGAGTCCAGTATCCCTCCCAGCTGCTGAAGACCCTACACCGGAGTCCTACGGGCTTAACCCGAGAGAAAGACAGGCTGTGTCGGTCTGTCTAGAAGTCCGCAGTGGAGAATTTGTGATCGGCCTGAGTGCACCAGGTGAGTGAGCTTTCTGATTATATTAGGAAAACGCGCGCTTGGAAGAAGTGTTCGCTTGGTAACAGCAGTCTGTTTTTGTAGGTGGCCGGGGAAGCCGGTCCACAAGGGAATCAAGGGGGCCTGATGTTGCGGCGCAAGGGCTGCACCGGTAGACACCTTGCGGATTTGTTTGGTGAGCATTTGAGACAACACTTGGTGCCCTTGCAGAGTACGGAGTGCTCACTCGGCCGAGCTCACTCCGGGGAAGCCCTGGGAGCAACTGGGTAATCTAGGGTTCTGGAGCTCCGTGCCCGACCCCCAGCCCAACCAGAACAGGACCAGTGGATGACCTGGGAGTGGGTTTGTGGTTCGCCTACCAAGTGATCTCTGAACAGTCTACGGACTGTTCCCTTTACGGTTGAATTTCGGTTGGTCTGGAATTCTATTGAATTGATTCCCCGAACAAGAGTCGACGGGCTCTGTTCGTTTCAGAAGACATGTCATTTGCATTGAATTTGTATTGAGCTCATTTTACCCTGCCACGCTTTACAGCACTTTATATGGTTGAAAAATAGGAGGAGTATGAGAGAGTGAATGGTGAAGGGGGCGCGCCCGCATGCAAGGAATGATTGAAATTCATAAACAAGAATTGTGACATTATTATTGTTATGCCTTGTTTCAGAAAAATATGTTTCGGGTGCTGCTGTCGGCGGGGTGCTCGGCTGGAAGAAAGACAGCCTGCCCCTCCTGAAGGCAGCCCCAGTTTTGATATGTATGTCAAACATGGTCTTACACCGATTCTGTTTAATACCCTATGGCATAAATATACTAACGACAATACTGACCTGCAATGGCCTCTAACAGGGTCATTCTATGAGAAAAACATTAATTATCTGCAAAATAAATTGTTCATGAAGAAGAGCCGCCAGTCGATGTTTGACTCTTTGAACCTCTGGTGGAAGGAGGCAAAACGACGACGGATAAGGGAAGAAAAATTGGGAAAGATTAAATCTGGACAGACCGTTACTCAGAAAGCCATAGCTTATGATAAGGGAAAGGTAGAGGAAAATATTGCGCAAATGGACAGGCAGTTCCGTTTGGAAACTGACAAAAGTTATGTGGCACGACCCGATACCGGAGATGAGCTGGAGGACTTATTAGAAGCCCGTCCGCCTCCCCCTTATGCCCCACAGGGTTTATACCCAGCAGTGCCTTTGGCACGAATAGATCAACCTGGGGCTGCGTTAGCCATTAAGGATCCAATAGGAGCAGTGGTCACGGCCCCGTCTGACGGGTCTGTATGGAGCGCGCTGCTTCCCCCTCCCTCTCTCCGATTGACTACCTCACCCTTGATTTCGTTACAACAAGACACGGTTGTTCCTTCCCCTTTTCATCCAGTATTCCTCTCCCCTCCTGCTCAAAGCGCTATAGATCCCCGATCTTTGGCTACCTTAGATACCACGCCTAAGCGTCTTAAATCTGATTTGAGTGATCAACGAGCTTTTACTAGGTCCTCTTTAGGAATGGAAGAAAGAAGGACTATAGTAAATCAGGCATCCCAATGGATGCGGAATGCTATTTATACGATGGAGGATATTTGGAGTACCATGAAAGATTTTGAACCCGTTGCGCAGCAACTAGCTCTAGAGAACATGGCGATTGACTGATTTCGCTATGGGAACAGTGTTTTGGGGAAGGACTCACTCCTCAAATACTGAGGAATATAAGAGATCGAGCCCACAAATTCCAATTGCAGTCTGACGAAGTATATCAGAATGTAGCAACTCTCCTACATTATCGAGAACGAATGCATCGAAAATGCGCCGACTGGGGAGCTCAGCACCCCATGAGAGAAGTGCATCCCCTCTTTTACCCTGAATTGCCTGAATTGCGGGATGACAATAATGTAGTGACACAAGCTCGCGTGGACGCTAAACTTCAGGAACAATGGGTTTATACCCCTTGGAAGTGAAGCGAGGTCCTCACTTTAAAGGCTCAACTTCCTGACCCTCGTAAAAATCCCACTGCTTATTATAAGGAGTTGACAGAAGCCGCTAATTCAGCCATTATGATGATACCTGATATTGAGCTATTCTTTGGTCTCTTAATTGCAGTGGATATTTGGAGACAAATACATGACACGGACCATGTTCCCGAGTTGGGAGGCACATGGGACCAATTAAAAACCTGGGATAAGGAACGAAAACCCGGAGAGAAACCCTGAGATGAAGTTTTAGCAGTGCCAGATAAAATTATTGCATATATGCAGACCCTTCTCCCTCCTAGGAAAATAGATTGGGA
Organism: Lissotriton vulgaris; assembly: GCF_964263255.1. Taxonomy (NCBI): domain Eukaryota; kingdom Metazoa; phylum Chordata; class Amphibia; order Caudata; family Salamandridae; genus Lissotriton; species Lissotriton vulgaris. The sequence goes on from NW_028255667.1 coordinate 9,636, forward strand.
TAAATTAACAGCTTGTAAACAGAAGTAGGATGAAAGTGAGAAAACGTTCATAGATTTTAGTGGGCAGGACCTATCTACAGATGATGGGATCCGACTGTTTGTAAACAGATTTGTTACAAATTTGCTTCCGGAGATTATGTCTCGTCTCCAAGCAGCCGAGAGTACGTGGACTACGGCCACCCCGTCCGTGATCCTCAGTATGGCTCAATATTATGAGCATCGAGAAAATGAAAGCAAGGAAAAGACTGAAAAGAAAACGAAAGACTTAAAGACTAGAGTTCTGCTACAGCAGGCCAGTAGTGGACAGAATACAGGACGAGGTGGGCATGGTCCCTCCCAAAGGGGTGTAACTGCGGGTAGAGGAAGAGGAGGTCCCCGAATATCGGCATTAATCAATGTTCATATTGTAAACAGGAAGGGCACTGGAGAGCGGACTGTCCTTTGTTGTTGGCAAGAAATGGCCCCAGTAGGGGACGAGAACGGGGCCGGGGAAATATGGATCGAAGTAGTATGCTGCGGGGAGAGGAACGTTATGAGGATTCTCGAAAAAACTATTTTGATGACCAACAAAATAGGCAGTACTATAACGAGAATTACAGGGACGATGGATACGACGGACAAGACTATGCATGAGACAGCCAAGGACAGAGAGGGGGCCACATTACAGTACCAGTTGACCAAGAGGGACCTTATGTACAAGGGGAACTGTTGGGCGCATCGGGAAAATTCCTATTGGATACTGGAGCAATGAATAGTTCAGTTGCTCGTACAATGGTCCCAGGGGCTGCTCTGTCTGGCCAAAATAATGTATCAGTAGGATTCTCTGGAATACCTGTGGTAAGCCCCGTTTCTAAGCCTCTGCCTTTCACTGTAGGCCCTATTTCTATACAGTCACCCTTTTTGTTGACATCAAATTGTGGTGAGAACCTTTTGGGTTTGGATATTTTAAAGAAATTACTTGCTCGAATTTATTGTTCACCTGATGGTGTGTATTTGACGATGCAGAAACCTTCTTTGATGGACGCTCAATACTTTGCAAAAAGTGAACGTCTTCCCCCCGAATTTTCTACAATTCCTCAGACACTGTGGGCTACAGGAGACACTGATGTTGGTCTGTTAAGAATAGCCCCGTGTCCATCACCCTGAAACCTAATGCGCAGCTGCCTCGCATTCCACAGTATAAAATTTCACCAGAAGGTGAACGGGCTATGTTACACATTATTCGCGACCTTATTCAGAAGGGGGTAGTGGAAGAAACAGCTGTGAATACTTGTATTAGCCCAATTTTACCGATTTTGAAGAAAGCCCCAGTTGATGGTGCCCCAGATTATAAGGATACGTATCGTTTTGTGATTGACCTTCGAGAGGTTAACCCCTTCGCTGCTGATGCTCGTCATCAGCCACAGTGGTCGTGTGCGGATGACGAGCTGAGCTCGTCATCTAACGCGGCTTTTCGAAAAAAGCCGCACAGCGGAAAAATAACCGCTGCAGCGATGCGGTTAATAAAATAGTGGTTCCACAATATCCGGTGGTACCCGATATAACTGCTATTAAGACCATGATTCCCTCCACAGCTCAGTACTTTTCTGTGATCGATTTGAAGAATGCCATTTTAAGCATCCCGATTCATCCTGATAGCAGGCATATCTTCGGATTCTCATTGGCTGGCCGAAGTTTCAGATTTACACGTGCCCCTCAAGGCTATTCAGAGAGTCCTAGCATTTATAGCCAAGCCTTGAAGGCAGTTCTCGATGAATTAATTTTGCCAGCAGGGAATACAATTATTCAGTATGTAGATGATATTTTAGTGGCCTCTGATACGAAGGAAGGATGCAAGGAGGCTACGATGTAATTATTACACCATTTGGCTGAAAAAGGAAATAAGGTGTCCCTTTCTAAATTCCAATATTGTCGACAGGAAGTGACCTATTTAGGCCATTTCCTGTCGAAAGCGGGGAGGCGATTAACTCATGAACGAATATCTGTTATAACTAATTTGTCTGTACCTCGTACTCAGAGTGATGTTCGCGCTTTTCTTGGCATAACCTCTTACTGTCACCAGTGGATTCCTAACTATTCGCTTCTCTCTAAACCCTTGTTGCATTTGACAACCAAAGATGTGCATGAACCCCTGCCCTGGACGGATTAATGTCATGAAGCCTTTGAATCTTTAAAGTCTGCTCTTTGTTCTGCACCTGTGTTGGGAACCCCAGATTACCAGAAGCCTTTTTCACTTTATGTGCACGAGGTAGACGGTTGTTCACTGTCAGTGTTAACGCAGACTTTTGGTGGAAAACAGAGACCCTGTGCATTTTTCTCTTCGGTCTTAGATATAGTTGCTCGAGCCCTCCCAAGTTGTCTGAGGGCCACTGCTGCAGTGGCACTGGCCATCCGACAATCAGAAGGAATAGTCCTGAATACGGACCTCACAGTCATGGTACCGCATGCTGTGGATATCCTTTTAAATAGAACTAAGACCCAGCACCTGACGAGTGCTAGATTAACAGGATAGGAGCTGACACTGTTTGCCCCTCACATTACTATTAAAAGATGTGCTACTTTGAACCCAGCCACCCTATTGCCTCTCCCCGAGAATGATAGAAGAGATGATGTCCATGATTGTATATTTAGAACTGAGGAAGAAACGAAGGGGCGTGTAGATTTAACTGACACCTCTTTACTTGAACCCCAAGGGGAATTGTATGTGGATGGCTCTTGTTTTAAGTTACCAGATGGCACTGCAACAGCTGCATATGCTATCACGACTTTGAAGACAGTGGTGGAAACCGCAAGGATTTCACACCACTCAGCCCAGGCAGCTGAACTAATAGCCTTGTTAAGAGCATGTGAATTGAGCGAAGGTCTGAGGGTGAACATTTTTACGGACAGCCAATACGCTTTTGGCGTTGCCCATAGCTTTGGGAGGCTGTGGAGGGAGAGGGGTTTCTTTACCACACATGGTCAGAAAATTCAACATGGTCCTTTGATTGATCAATTATTATTTGCTTTGACATTACCAAAGAAGGTTGCCATTATCAAGTGCAGTGCCCACAAGAAAGTTGTAGATTCAACTGGAAAGGGAAACGCCTTTGCCGATTCAGTAGCAAAAGAGACGGCTCAGGCTAAAGGGAGTCCAATGTTCCCTAGTACATCTGCCCGATGGACCAACGAAACATCCCTTTTTGACAATACCATTGAAAGTGTAAAAGAGTTGCAAAAAGAAGCGACTATGGAAGAGATACAGATGTGGGAACGGGAGATCGGGAAACTAGATAAGAATGAATGTTGGATAGACCGATCTGAGAAACAGCGATGGTTGCTCCCTAACGCATTGGTATATGCAGTAGTGACTATGGCACATGGCCCGGCCCACGTAAGTGCAAAAGTAATTAGTGCAGTATTAGACCCAGTATGGAACAACCCGAATATTTCCAAAACTGCCGCACACATTGTCAAATATTTACGGCACAATCCTGGAGGTAGAGAACCTGTTTTGAGTGGCAATTTTGCTCTGCCATCTTTGCCTTTTGAAGTCATACAGATGGACTACACACAGATGGAACGTGTGAATAATTTGAAGTATGTAGTGGTGGTGGTGTGTGCTTTTAGTAAATGGGTTGAAGCCTACCCCACCAAAGAGGCCACTGCAGTTGCTACTGCCAAGGTTCTAATTAAAGAATATTTCCCCGGTTATTGTTTGCCCCAAATTATTTGGTTGGACAACGGGCCACATTTTAACGCCCTGCTTGTACAAAGCGTTTGTGATGGATTACAAATAAGACAGAAATTCCATGCCGCTAGACATCCTCAGGCAGCGAGTCTGGTTGAAAAATATAACGGTATCTTGAAATTGAAAATGGCCAAAATCTGTGCAGACACCGGATTGAAGTGGCCTGATGCCCTCCCATTGGCCTTATTGTCCCTTAGAACGACCCCTCACACTAGAACCGGGTTGTCTCGTTATGAAGTAATTTTTGGGTGCCCTGCCAATGTATGGGGAGTCCCTAGGCCCCGATCCTTTAGGGATATTGATTACCCGTTGATGACAGATTACCTGTATGCCTTGACTAAAGATCTGCATTCTATTCATCAACAGGTATCGGACACATTGTAGCCACTACCGGAGGGTCCTGGACATCGTTTGGAGCCCGGCCAGTGGGTACTGGTGAAGAATTATCAACGGAAATCGAGTTTGGAGCCCAGGTGGTCCGAGCCCTACCAGATCATCTTGGCTACGAGGACGGCGGTGAAAGTGCATGGGCAGAAGCACTGGATCCACGCCAGCCATTTGAAGCGCCTGCCGCTGCCCCTGCCTTCTGATCGGCAAAACAAAGACGGAGTTCCGAGCCAGGAAGGAGAGCTGATTAAAAGCGTTGTGCCCTTTTTGGATGCCCAGGAAATAGGGCAATCAAGTGAAGTGTTGCCTGAAGGGAAAGGTGTAATAGCTCGGTCAGAAGCAACTGCCAGTCCCGAGGTGCCACAAGGGGTGACCGAGTCTGTTACCCATGCTACCGACTTGTTTTCTGACCAGGAGCAACCAGGCCGTTGTCGATACGATCTGCGGCCCCGAAAACAGCGCGGTACCCCACTCTCTAATGAAAGAAATTAGACCAAGACTTTATGTTGAAAACCCCTGAGTAGAGTGAATGGGGTACTGAGCGAGACACTGGACTGAACTCGCAGAGAGCTTGGAACATTGTGGTAATTAGGCTCTGTTCAGAAAGAAAGACTGAGTTTAGGGCCGCGATTGTACTTCTGGAATCTGAAAGTTTGTTGATTCTTTGATGAACAATAGGGGTCTGCCTGTGAGGCCTTAAACAGACACAGGGAGAAGATCCCTTGGCGGGAAGAGGAAACCCTCTGGTGGTGTGCGTGTTTTGTGGATACAAAGATTAGTTTTGGACTTTTAGAGAGGGACCGAGATAGATTTGGACTTATAAGAGTATGTTCCCTTTTGCTCGATTTATGATGGAAGATGAACGACCTCTTGCCCCTCGGCATCCTATTAATAACATGCAGTTGTTTTCCGGATGGCCCACCAGAGTGAAGGTGGGATTCGTTGCTTTTATTGTCATAATTACTGTGATAATGATGTGTGTATTTGTGTATTTGGAATTTCAGCATCCAGTGCAGAAATTGTTGAGGACTACTCCTGCCCCAGAAGAACATCTCTTTTATTCTTTGCCTCCACATAAGGCTAGACATAGGGAAACTTATTCGAAGAATGTGTTTATTGAAATGTTGCATCAGACCCACAGTACCACGAACAAAACCAACTGTTGGGTTTGTGGGTTGCTACCGTCAGTCATGCATCAGCATGAGTTATTCATCTCCGTTCCGTTATCCCATTTAGCTAGCTGCGAAGCATGGTTTCAATTGTTATCGTTAATGCATTCACACTATGTCGCAAATCGTAAATTATATTCTGAAAGGGATTATGAAGACATTTTGAAGTATATAGAACAGCACCAAGGATTTGATGCTGAAGGGAATGAAGGTCAGGGATCCTTAGATCCAAATGCCTGTATGAATGTATATACTGATTATAAGAATGACACCTGGTTGCAGGAAGAAATGCAGGATTTTGAACTTTTTAATTCTTCTATGTATTTCCAGCATTTCAAGGAACGCAATGTTATGAATGATAAAGCTTTGCCTATCCCCATAATAAATGCTACCTCCCTATTCTGTATAAGGGGACGAGGTCATGTTAGGGTAGGGAGTAGCACATGTAATTATACCTATACAATGCAGACCGACAGTACTCCTCCGATGATCACTCCCCCTAATGTATATTTTGTGTGCAGTGAAAATGCTTATACTTGACTTCCTCGAGGATGGGCAGGACGGTGTTACCTTTCCTTTCTCTATCCTCCTGTTTATATTGCCCCTTCTGATTACCATAAGACTCATCGGTAAGCAAAAAGAGAGGTAGAATCTAATCGAACTATTAGGAGCTATGATACGGATAGTACTGATCAGACAGATACCTCGCTGCAACAGTTTGAAGATATTTTAAAAGGGTCTGGTCCCATTCTGGGGCCCGATTTTTAACAGTCGAAGCATAAGACGCCTGTCTAGAATAGTGGAAAACGTGGTTCAAACCACGACTGAGATCCTGACCAACCTTACCGTTGAGCTTCAGGCTATGAGGCTTGTTTCGCTTCAGAATCGGATGGTGTTAGACGTCATCCTGGCCGATAGGGGAGGAGCCTGCCGCGTGATCGGCAGCTCTTGCTGCGTTTTTATTCCCGATTCGGAACCTACCATACACCTCGCTATCCAGAAATTACATCGATAGGCCAGCGAGATTCATGTAGAGAATGGCACTTAGTCCCTTAGTGGATGGTTCTGGGGGCTCCTGGCTACCTGGGGTTGGAAGATATTCATGATCTTAGCAAGAGCCTTTGGGGTTATTTTCAATTGCTGTTTATGCCACCAATGTGGCCCGGCATGTTGCACTTTCTGTGCAACTAGGATAACGTCTGCTCTGACCATTTCCCGGCAGGAAAAGATTGAGAAGTAAATGATCCAGAAAGAGGTAACAGACCTCATGCAGATTGATGAGGGGGTATTTGTGGAGTGATGTAGTTATATTGGCCATAGTAGGCCAAAAGGGCCGTCTGTTGGGATATAAAATCTTATGTACACATGATTGGCCCACTATGTACCATATAACCTTATATGCATATGAATAACTATATAGTATCACTATACATATCTATATTATGATTAATTTACGCAGGCCCATTTCGACCTATTGATATAACTGTGGCCATCCTGTTTCGTTTCTTCTTGTGCACATGCTGTTTCTTTCAGGTCACGTGATTTAGCTCTTGGTACGAAACCATGTTGCCAGGCTTAGCCTCCTTCTCTGATCTATAGTGTGTAGCTCAGGGAAACCCAAGGTCACACCTGCCCTTGAAATGAAATGAAATGAAAATGCGTTTTATAGAGCGCAAATTAGTTGCCCGGAGGCGTCCAAGCGCTGAGATTGCGAGGTGTTCTAACCAGCAGGGCGAGTGACATGAAAGTGAAGGAAGACCTATTTATTAAACAAAAAAGTTTTCAGATGCTTCCTGAAGGAGGTCAAATCTGGATTAGACCTTAGTTAAAGGGGTAGGCTGTTCCACAGTCTAGAAGCATTGAGGGTAAAAGAACGGTTAACTTTGGGCACGATGGCAAGGAACGCGCTGGCGGAACGTAGCTCTCTGCTGGTGATTAAGGGACGATTGATCAATAGGCCAGTTGCCCAAAATGACTGATGGGCAATACAAAGGGACTTTAAACTAATCCTGTCCCTGACGGGGAGCCAATACAATTTTATTAATCCAGGTTTAGCAGAAGACCTACGGGGAATTTGAAGTAGGGTCCGGACTGCACAATTTTGAATCACTTGCAATTTCCGCAATGTGAAATCAGGGGCTCCAAGATATAGTGCGTTTCCGAAGTCCAACCTAGAGTGGATCACACCCTGTAGAACAATTTGTTTAGCTTGAAATGGTAGCAGGAGGAGAATCCTCCTCAACATTCTGATAAGGCCAAAACAGGTGGCAGACAGCTTGACAGCCTGGTAGTCTAGCGTTAGAGACCTATCCAGCCAGATGCCCAAGCTCTTGATGGCATCCTTTGGAGCTGGGGGGGACCTAGGCAGGCTGGCCAGATAGAGCCCAGCGAAGACGGGGGCGAGCGTCCCAGCATCATGACCTCTGTCATGTCCCCATTGAGTTTGAGACAAGACAGGGTCATCCAGCTGTTCACTTCGCTCAGGCAACCAGCCAGATCTACTGTGGCCGCCGGGCCCTCAGCTCGCGTCAAAGAGACCACCAACAGGGTATCGTCCGCGTAGGTAACGATCTTAATACCATACGGACGGACGATACACGCCAACGGTCTCATATAGACGTTAAACAACGTCGGGCTGAGCGAGGAGCCCTGTGGGACTCCACAGCCCAGCGGTCTGCTGGTGGAGATGGTGTTTCCCTCAAAGACCTGGAAAGGTCTATTGGTCAGGAATGACCTGAGCCATTTCAGCGCTCCCCCTTGAATCCCGATGTCATGGAGATGCTGCAATAAGATTCATGATTCACAGTGTCAAAAGCAGCACTCAGATCGAGGAGGATGACTGCCACCGATCCTCCCCGATCCAAGATGCCTCTTGTTTCCTCCATAACTGACAGCAAGGCCGATTCTGTCCCATGTTTGGGGCGGAAACCGGTTTGTGAGGGGTCAAGCAGTTTATTATTTTCTAGAAAATTAGTCAGAAGATTGTTGATATATTTTTCCAGTATCTTGCTGACCCCGGGGAGCAGGAAAATGGGACGGTAGTTGTTAAAGTTGTTAGTGTCCATATTGGGTTTCTTCACAAGTGCCCTCACCCTAGCTTCTTTCCATGCTGGTGGAACCATATTGGTGGAAATAGAGGCATTAAGTACCTCCAGCATAACAGGGAGGATAATGTGGCTAACAGCCTTTAAGGGACTCGGGGGAGCAGGGTCACTAGGAGAACCCGATTTAACCTGCGCCATTAAAGTGGCCAGTCGGTCCAGGTGTAGCAAATGGAACTCATCCAACACAGGTGACAGATTGTCTGTTATATCCTGCTTGGAGTGCTCCAGGATGTCAGCTGAGGCATTTAAGAGAGTGGTTGAAAAGGAAGAGTAGATGAGGTCCACTTTGTTATAGAAAAAGTCGGCTAGCTCATTACATCAGACTTGTAAATCATCACTATTTACCGGGGGCTGGGGGAGTTTAGTGAGGCTTTTTACAATCCGATAGATCTCCTTAGTATTGGAGCTGGCTTCGGAGATCTTTTGTGTATAGTACAGGGTTTGTGCTTTCTTTATTTCTGTCTTGTAGTGAGGGTGATTGAGGGTGTGTGAGGGTGAGGGGATGAGGGTAAGGCTGTGTGAGGCTGAGCGTTGTTGATGGTGAGAGAGTGTGAGGGGTGTGAGTGGGTGCGGCTGTCCGGTGTAGTGAGTGTGAGCTTGTTGTGAGGGGTGTTATTTTTTGAGGGGAGTGAGGGTGTGTGAGTGTGTGTGAGTGTGAGGGGGTGTGAGTGTGTGTGAGGGTGAGTGTGAGTAAGTGGGTGTGAGGCTGAAGGTGTGTGATGGTGTGTGAGGGAGATGTTGTGTCAGGGTGATTGAGTGTGTGTGAAGGAGTGTGATATTTTTGGTGTGTGAGGGTGATGTTATGAGTGTGTGTATGTTAATATTAATTATTTCATATGTGTTGTGTAAAAAAAACACGTGATAGATCTTCCCTTTGTAATTGTCCTGCCTTATGTGTATATTTGTATGTAATCGAACTATGTATGTTTTTTACTTACTGTGTGGTGTTATGTGTGTTGTAGGTGTTTGATGAGACCTGTAATTAATTTAATTTTTTTAAAAATGGCCGCGCAATGCGTCACCTTGACGTCCCCTAGGTTAGCGTTCTAGTTTATTTTTGTATTGTGAGTGTTTACGTTTTTTTGACGTTTTTTTCTAGCCAATCGGAGCGCGACGTTTTTGACGTAGCGTTCCGATTTGCTTACGTCAACGGTGGAATTCCCCAGAGATCGAGAATGTTGGTGCGCGGAAGGCGTGTTCTTGTTCCTGTGCTGTTGCTGCGTCGTTTGACAGGTAAGAATGTATTCCAAAGTGTTTTTTCATGTAATGTAATGTAGTATCTATACTATCTTTAAGTGAACGACTGAATAGGAGTGTGTTTTTATAACTTGACAAATTTTATTTTGCCGATCGTAATATTTGTAAATGTTTGTAATGTAAATTAAAGTCTTGTTTTTAATTGTTGATATGTAATGCAACGAAGGATGTTTATTTTGAATTGTCGGCTCTTTATGTATGTAATGCATAGTATCTTATTGTTCAGATATAATTTTTAATATGTTTGCTTTTAGTTAGTAGTTGTGTTAATAATGAGAGCAGTGTTTTTTTGTGTGTATTTGTGTAGTATGTTGTATATCTGCGTGAATATTTTATATTGTTTTAACTCTACGTTCTGTTATTTTAGTTATTAAGAAATGTATGTTTGTATAGCTTTTTATTTTGATGTGTATGTAAATTTCGTGCTGTTGTTTGTGATACTTCCTTTTCGTTAATAATGAATGCAATGTCTCCGCTTTGTGTTACGATGTATTTGTAAAGCAATATTGTCTTCTTATATATGCTTTCTCCATGTTGCTATCCGAATTCTGACTTATGTCCACATTACTGTAGAGTATCGATTTTTTTTTGGTATATTTGATGTAATTTCGTGTGAATAAATGCTCGTGTTATATGCGTACGGTTTTTTGTGTAACTCTTGACAATTGTTTTTAATCCATCCCATTCCCCGGGTGACTAATGCTTATTTATTCCCCCAATAAAAAGTAGGCTGTTTCACATTTGTGTTTGTACATCCTCGTCCTCGCTTCCTGCCAGATATTTTTTGTTGTTTTGTTGGTGTTATATTGTCCGAATCATTTTTGTTTTGTGACCTGAAGCCTGATAAACATCCTTGGATGCTGTAGCTCACATTTGGGAAGTATATTTTGCGTGTAACGTATGTGATGCACGACTCCGTTGACCCCCTTTTGTTTTTAATTTTGTCCTAAAATTTGTTTGTCTCTGAAAATGGCATAAAATTTATCAATTTGTTAAATGCACAATCATTTTTTTTATTAGGGTGGAATAGGAGGCAATTTTTTGAGTCTTTACTTATATTGCGTTTTGCTTAGTTTAATTTGATTGTTTATTTTGCTGGTGGATTAGGATGGCGTATTTTTCCTTTGGATTTTGTTTTTGAGGATGTATTTCTGCTACGTATATTGAGGGTGTATTTGGATGGTGAATTCGGCTGATTTTTTATTAGGGTGGATTAGGACTCTGGATTTCTATGTTGGAGTAAGAGTGTGGATTAGGATGTTTTATTTCTATTTTTCCTTTGGATGCTGTATTTGTGTGTGTGTGTGTGTGAGGGTGAGTGAGGGTGTGTGAAGCTGAGGGTGTGTGACGGTGTGTGAGGGTGTGTGAGCGTTAGTAATTGTGTTTGCTGCATGTCTGATGCTTGTGGATGTCTGATGCTTGTGGATGTCTGATGCTTGTTGATGTCTGATGCTTGTGGATGTCTGATGCTTGTGTATGTCTGATGCTTGAGATGCTTGTGTATGTCTGATGCTTGTGATGCTTGTGGATGTGTGATGCTTGTGGATGTCTGTTGCTTGTGGATATCTGTTGCTTGTGGAAGTCTGTTGCTTGTGGATGTCTGTTGCTTGTGTATGTCTGATGCTTGTGGATGTCTGATGCTTGTGGATGTCTGATGCTTGTGATGCTTGTGTATGTCTGATGCTTGTGTATGTCTGATGCTTGTGATGCTTGTGGATGTGTGATGCTTGTGGATGTCTGTTGCTTGTGGATGTCTGTTGCTTGTGTATGTCTGATGCTTGTGGATGTATGATGCTTGTGGATGTCTGATGCTTGTGATGCTTGTGGATGTCTGATGCTTGTGGATGTCTGTTGCTTGTGGATGTCTGTTGCTTGTGGATGTCTAATGCTTGTGGATGTCTGATGCTTGTGGATGTCTGATGCTTGTGGATGTCTGTTGCTTGTGGATGTCTGTTGCTTGTGGATGTCTGTTGCTTGTGGATGTCTGATGCTTGTGGATGTCTGATGCTTGTGGATGTCTGACGCTTGTGGATGTCTGCTGCTTGTGATCCTTGTGGATGTCTGATGCTTGTGGATGTCTGATGCTTGTGGATGTCTGATGCTTGTGAATGTCTGATGCTTGTGTATGTCTGATGCCTCTGTGCTTAACAAAATGAATGTGTGCCCTTGTATAACGTAACTGGTGCTATGTAAAGCACTGCGATACTACGTTGAGTGCAGGTCTATTTGGCGCTATATCAACTGTGATTCTGGGCAAATCAATTAATCTCCCCGTGCCTAACAAAATGAATGTGTGCCCTTGTGTGATGCAAATTACATATGCTGTGCTAAAATTAGCAAAATAAATATGCTGAAGATACTGCATGTGACATGTATTGCGTAAAAAGCGCTCAACTTCAGCCTTGAAAAGCCTGTTTCAGTCTCAGTAATGTTGCCAAAAAGCCTCTTGTGTTTCTGGGAAAATTACTTAATCTCTTCGTGCCTAACGAAATGAATGTGTAGTTAACACCACCTTCCCAGTATAGAAAAATAGATTATGTGAAAGCATTGGCTATCGTACTTTCAAACAGCAAGCTTTTATAAAAACTTTTACATAGAGCAGTTTTAAACTTTAGTTCTCGCGCCGACGGCACACTTTTATAAAGACTTCACATGAAGCATCTTTAAGTTCTCTTTTTACATTTTGATTAAATCGTGACACTTTATTTGCTTAAGGCGAATAAGCTTAACATTTGCTAACTGTTCCTAAACTGAAAGCAGACATGGTGGCGCCTGCTAAGAATCTTCTAAAGTGTCCCTGTGATTTGTAACAGTTTTTAATCTAATGAAAGACGAAACCGTGTTCCTGCCAGATATTTTGTGTTGTTTTGTTGGTGTTATATTGTCCGAATCATTTTTGTTTTGTGACCTGAAGCCTGATAAACATCCTTGCATGCTGTAGCTCACATTTGGGAAGTAGATTTTGTGTGTAACGTATCTGATGCACGACTCCGTTGACCCCCTTTGTTTTTAATTTCGTCCTAAAATTTGTTTATGTCTCAGAAAATGGCATAAAATTTATCAATTTGTTAAATGCACAATCATTTTTTTTAATAGGGTGGAATAGGAGGCTATTTTTGAGTCTTTACTTATATTGTGTTGTGTTTAGTTTAATTTGATTGTTTATTTGGCTGGTGGATTAGGATGGCGTCTTTTTCCTTTGGATTTTGTTTTCTAGGATGTATTTCGGTTGCGTATCTTGAGGGTGTATTTGGAGGGTGAATTCGGCTGTTAGTTTATTAGGGTGGATTAGGACTCTGGATTTCTATGTTGGAGTTAGAGTGTGGATTAGGATGGTTTATTTATATTCTTCCTTTGGATGCTGTATTTGTGTGTGTGTGTGTGTGAGGGTGAGTGAGGGTGTGTGAAGCTGAGGGTGTGTGACGGTGTGTGAGGGTGTGTGAGCGTCAGTGAGTGTGTTTGCTGCATGTCTGATGCTTGTGGATGTCTGATGCTCGTGGATGTCTGTTGCTTGTTGTTGTCTGTTGCTTGTGGATGTCTGTTGCTTGTGGATGTCTGTTGCTTGTGGATGTCTGTTGCTTGTGGATGTCTGCTGCTTGTGATGCTTGTGGATGTCTGACGCTTGTGGATGCCTGCCGCTGGTGGATGTGTGGATGTCTGATGCTTGTGGATGTCTGATGCTTGTGGATGTCTGATGCTTGTGATGCTTGTGTATGTCTGATGCTTGTGATGCTTGTGGATGTGTGATGCTTGTGTATGTCTGTTGCTTGTGGATGTCTGTTGCTTGTGTATGTCTGATGCTTGTGGATGTCTGATGCTTGTGGATGTCTGATGCTTGTGGATGTCTGATGCTTGTGGATGTCTGATGCTTGTGGATGTCTGATGCTTGTGATGCTTGTGTATGTCTGATGCTTGTGATGCTTGTGGATGTGTGATGCTTGTGGATGTCTGTTGCTTGTGGATGTCTGATGCTTGTGGATGTCTGTTGCTTGTGGATGTCTGTTGCTTGTGGATGTCTGTTGCTTGTGGATGTCTGATGCTTGTGGATGTCTGATGCTTGTGGATGTCTGTTGCTTGTGGATGTCTGTTGCTTGTGGATGTCTGTTGCTTGTGGATGTCTGTTGCTTGTGGATGTCTGATGCTTGTGGATGTCTGTTGCTTGTGGATGTCTGTTGCTTGTGGATGTCTGTTGCTTGTGGATGTCTGCTGCTTGTGATGCTTGTGGATGTCTGACGCTTGTGGATGTCTGCCGCTTGTGGATGTCTGATGCTTGTGGATGTCTGTTGCTTGTGGATGTCTGTTGCTTGTGGATGTCTGATGCTTGTGGATGTCTGATGCTTGTGGATGTCTGACGCTTGTGGATGTCTGCTGCTTGTGGATGTCTGATGCTTGTGGATGTCTGATGCTTGTGAATGTCTGATGCTTGTGTATGTCTGATGCCTCTGTGCCTAACAAAATGAATGTGTGCCCTTGTATAACGTAACTGGTGCTATGTAAAGCACAGCGATACTACGTTGAGTGCAGGTCTATTTGGCGCTATATCAACTGTGATTCTGGGCAAATCAATTAATCTCCCCGTGCCTAACAAAATGAATGTGTGCCCTTGTGTGATGCAAATTACATATGCTGCGCTAAAATTAGCAAAATAAATATGCTGAAGATACTGCATGTGACATGTATTGCGTAAAAAGCGCTCAACTTCAGCCTTGAAAAGCCAGTTTCAGTCTCAGTAATGTTGCCAAAAAGCCTCTTGTGTTTCTGGGAAAATTACTTAATCTCTTCGTGCCTAACGAAATGAATGTGCAGTTAACACCACCTTCCCAGTATAGAAAAATACATTATGTGAAAGCATTGGCTATCGTACTTTCAAACAGCAAGCTTTTATAAAAACTTTTACATAGAGCATTTTTAAACTTTAGTTCTCGCGCCGACGGCACACTTTTATAAAGACTTCACATGAAGCATCTTTAAGTTCTCTTTTTACATTTTGATTAAATCGTGACACTTTATTTGCTTAAGGCGAATAAGCTGAACATTTGCTAACTGTTCCTAAACTGAAAGCAGACATGGTGGCGCCTGCTAAGTATCTTCTAAAGTGTCCCTGTGATTTGTAACAGTTTTTAATCTAATGAAAGACGAAACCGTGTTCCTGCCAGATATTTTTTGTTGTTTTGTTGGTGTTATATTGTATTGTTTTGTGACCGAAGCCTGATAAACATCCTTGCATGCTGTAGCTCACATTTGGGAAGTAGATTTTGTGTGTAACGTATCTGATGCACGACTCCGTTGACCCCCTTTGTTTTTAATTTCGTCCTAAAATTTGTTTATGTCTCAGAAAATGGCATAAAATTTATCAATTTGTTAAATGCACAATCATTTTTTTAATAGGGTGGAATAGGAGGCTATTTTTTGAGTCTTTACTTATATTGTGTTGTGTTTAGTTTAATTTGATTGTTTATTTGGCTGGTGGATTAGGATGGCGTCTTTTTCCTTTGGATTTTGTTTTCTAGGATGTATTTCGGTTGCGTATCTTGAGGGTGTATTTGGAGGGTGAATTCGGCTGTTAGTTTATTAGGGTGGATTAGGACTCTGGATTTCTATGTTGGAGTTAGAGTGTGGATTGAGTGTGAGTGGTTAGTGAGGGTGATGGGTTGAGGGTGAGTGAGGGTGATGGGTTGAGGGTGAGTGAGGGTGAGGTGTTGAGGGTGAGTGATGGTGAGTGAGGCTGAGTGAGGGTGAGGCGTTGAGGGGGAGGGGTGGAGGGTGAGGTGTTGAGGGTGAGGGAGGGTGAGGTGTTGAGTGTGAGTGAGGGTGAGGTGTTGAGGGTGAGTGAGGGTGAGGGTGAGTGAGGGTGAGGTGTTGAGGGTGAGTGAGGGTGAGTGAGGGTGAGCTTTTGAGGGTGAGTGAGGGTGAGGGTGAGGGTGAGGCTGAGGAGTTGAGGGTGAGTGAGGGTGATTGAGAGTGAGGGTGAGTGAGGGGTTGAGGGTGAGGTGTTGAGGGTGAGTGAGGGTGAGGTGTTGAGGGTGAGTGAGGGTGAGGGGTTGAGGGTGAGTGAGGGTGAGGTGTTGAGGGTGAGTGAGGGTGAGTGAGGCTGAGTGAGGGTGAGGCGTTGAGGGGGAGGAGTCGAGGGTGAGGTGTTGAGGGTGAGGGAGGGTGAGGTGTTGAGGGTGAGTGAGGGTGAGGGGTTGAGGGTGAGTGAGGGTGAGGGGTTGAGGGTGAGTGAGGGTGAGTGAGGGTGAGGTGTTGAGGGTGAGTGAGGGTGAGTGAGGGTGAGGTTTGAGGGTGAGTGAGGGTGAGGGTGAGGGGTTGAGGGTGAGTGAGGGTGAGTGAGAGTAAGGGTGAGTGAGTTGTTGAGGGTGAGGCGTTGAGGGTGAGTGAGGGTGAGTGTTGAGGGTGAGTGAGGATGAGGTGTTGAGGGTGAGTGAGGGTGAGTGAGGGCGAGTGAGGGTGAGTGAGGGTGAGTGATGGTGAGGTTGTGGGGTTGAGGGTGAGTGAGGGTGAGGTGTTGAGGGTGAGTGAGGGTGAGGTGTTGAGGGTGAGTGAGGGTGAGGGAATGAGGGTGAGTGAGGATGAGTGAGAGTGAGGGTGAGTGAGGGCGGAGGGTGAGTTGTTGAGGGTGAGTGAGTGTGAGGGTGAGTGAAGGTGTGGGTGAGGTGTTGAGGGTGAGTGAGGGTGGGTGAGGGTGAGGGGTTGAGAGTGAGTGAGGGTGAGGTGTTGAGGGTGAGTGAGGGTGAGGGTGAGTGAGGGTGAGTGAGGGTGAGTGAGGGTGAGGGTTTGAGGGTGAGTGTGGGTGAGTGATGGTGAGGGTGAGTGAGGGTGAGGGGTTGAGGGTGAGTGAGGGTGAGTGAGGGTGACGGTGAGTGAGGGTGAGGGGTTGAGGGTGAGTGAGGGTGAGTGAGGGTGAGGTTGAGTGAAGGTGAGGGTGAGGTGTTGAGGGTGAGTGAGGGTGAGTGAGGGTGAGGGTGAGGTGTTGAGGGTGAGTGAGGGTGAGTGATGGTGAGGGTGAGTGAGGGAGGGTGATTGAGGGTGAGGTGTTTAGGGTGAGTGAGGGTGAGGGTGAGTGAGGGTGAGGTGTTGAGGGTCAGGGGCTGAGGGTGAGTGAGGGTGAGGTGTTGAGGGTGAGTGAGGGTGAGGTGTTGAGGGTGAGTGAGGGTGAGGGGTTGAGAGTGAGTGAGGATGAGTGAGAGTGAGGGTGAGTGAGGAGTTGAGGGTGAGGTGTTGAGGGTGAGTGAGGGTGAAGCGTTGAGGGTGAGTGAGGGTGAGGTTTTGAGGGTGAGTGAGGGTGAGGGTGGGTGAGCGTTAGTGAGTGAGGGTGAGTGAGTTGTTGAGGGTGAGGTGTTGAGGGTGAGTGAGATTGAGGGTGAGTGAGGGTGAGGGGATGATGGTGTGAGGGTGACGGTGTGAGGGTGAGGGTGAGTGAGGGTGGGCGAGGGTGAGGGTGTGAGGCTTATTGAGAATGTGTGTGGGTGTGTGAGGATGTGTGAGAGTGTGTGAGGGCGTGTGTGTGTGAGGGTGGGGGTGTGTGAGGGTGGGGGCATGTGAGGGTGTGTGGTTGAGGTCATGAGTGTGAGTGAGGGTGTGTGAGGGTGTGAGGGTGAGTGAGGATGTGTGATGTTGAGGGTGTGAAGGTGTGTGAGGGAGGGTGGGGATGGGTGAGGGTGTGTGAGTGTGAGTGGGGGTGAAGGAGAACATGGCGATTGACTGATTTCGCTATGGGAACAGTGTTTTGGGGAAGGACTCACTCCTCAAATACTGAGGAATATAAGAGATCGAGCCCACAAATTCCAATTGCAGTCTGACGAAGTATATCAGAATGTAGCAACTCTCCTACATTATCGAGAACGAATGCATCGAAAATGCGCCGACTGGGGAGCTCAGCACCCCATGAGAGAAGTGCATCCCCTCTTTTACCCTGAATTGCCTGAATTGCGGGATGACAATAATGTAGTGACACAAGCTCGCGTGGACGCTAAACTTCAGGAACAATGGGTTTATACCCCTTGGAAGTGAAGCGAGGTCCTCACTTTAAAGGCTCAACTTCCCGACCCTCGTAAAAATCCCACTGCTTATTATAAGGAGTTGACAGAAGCCGCTAATTCAGCCATTATGATGATACCTGATATTGAGCTATTCTTTGGTCTCTTAATTGCAGTGGATATTTGGAGACAAATACATGACACGGACCATGTTCCCGAGTTGGGAGGCACATGGGACCAATTAAAAACCTGGGATAAGGAACGAAAACCCGGAGAGAAACCCTGAGATGAAGTTTTAGCAGTGCCAGATAAAATTATTGCATATATGCAGACCCTTCTCCCTCCTAGGAAAATAGATTGGGATAAATTAACAGCTTGTAAACAGAAGTAGGATGAAAGTGAGAAAACGTTCATAGATTTTAGTGGGCAGGACCTATCTACAGATGATGGGATCCGACTGTTTGTAAACAGATTTGTTACAAATTTGCTTCCGGAGATTATGTCTCGTCTCCAAGCAGCCGAGAGTACGTGGACTACGGCCACCCCGTCCGTGATCCTCAGTATGGCTCAATATTATGAGCATCGAGAAAATGAAAGCAAGGAAAAGACTGAAAAGAAAACGAAAGACTTAAAGACTAGAGTTCTGCTACAGCAGGCCAGTAGTGGACAGAATACAGGACGAGGTGGGCATGGTCCCTCCCAAAGGGGTGTAACTGCGGGTAGAGGAAGAGGAGGTCCCCGAATATCGGCATTAATCAATGTTCATATTGTAAACAGGAAGGGCACTGGAGAGCGGACTGTCCTTTGTTGTTGGCAAGAAATGGCCCCAGTAGGGGACGAGAACGGGGCCGGGGAAATATGGATCGAAGTAGTATGCTGCGGGGAGAGGAACGTTATGAGGATTCTCGAAAAAACTATTTTGATGACCAACAAAATAGGCAGTACTATAAAGAGAATTACAGGGACGATGGATACGACGGACAAGACTATGCATGAGACAGCCAAGGACAGAGAGGGGGCCACATTACAGTACCAGTTGACCAAGAGGGACCTTATGTACAAGGGGAACTGTTGGGCGCATCGGGAAAATTCCTATTGGATACTGGAGCAATGAATAGTTCAGTTGCTCGTACAATGGTCCCAGGGGCTGCTCTGTCTGGCCAAAATAATGTATCAGTAGGATTCTCTGGAATACCTGTGGTAAGCCCCGTTTCTAAGCCTCTGCCTTTCACTGTAGGCCCTATTTCTATACAGTCACCCTTTTTGTTGACATCAAATTGTGGTGAGAACCTTTTGGGTTTGGATATTTTAAAGAAATTACTTGCTCGAATTTATTGTTCACCTGATGGTGTGTATTTGACGATGCAGAAACCTTCTTTGATGGACGCTCAATACTTTGCAAAAAGTGAACGTCTTCCCCCCGAATTTTCTACAATTCCTCAGACACTGTGGGCTACAGGAGACACTGATGTTGGTCTGTTAAGAATAGCCCTGTGTCCATCACCCTGAAACCTAATGCGCAGCTGCCTCGCATTCCACAGTATAAAATTTCACCAGAAGGTGAACGGGCTATGTTACACATTATTCGCGACCTTATTCAGAAGGGGGTAGTGGAAGAAACAGCTGTGAATACTTGTATTAGCCCAATTTTACCG
This sequence comes from Lissotriton vulgaris, assembly GCF_964263255.1. NCBI lineage: Eukaryota > Metazoa > Chordata > Amphibia > Caudata > Salamandridae > Lissotriton > Lissotriton vulgaris. Next base: position 28,914 of record NW_028255667.1, read on the forward strand.
ATTTTGAAGAAAGCCCCAGTTGATGGTGCCCCAGATTATAAGGATACGTATCGTTTTGTGATTGACCTTCAAGAGGTTAACCCCTTCGCTGCTGATGCTCGTCATCAGCCACAGTGGTCGTGTGCGGATGACGAGCTGAGCTCGTCATCTAACGCGGCTTTTCGAAAAAAGCCGCACAGCTGAAAAATAACCGCCGCAGCGATGCGGTTAATAAAATAGTGGTTCCACAATATCCGGTGGTACCCGATATAACTGCTATTAAGACCATGATTCCCCCCACAGCTCAGTACTTTTCTGTGATCGATTTGAAGAATGCCATTTTAAGCATCCCGATTCATCCTGATAGCAGGCATATCTTCGGATTCTCATTGGCTGGCCGAAGTTTCAGATTTACACGTGCCCCTCAAGGCTATTCAGAGAGTCCTAGCATTTATAGCCAAGCCTTGAAGGCAGTTCTCGATGAATTAATTTTGCCAGCAGGGAATACAATTATTCAGTATGTAGATGATATTTTAGTGGCCTCTGATACGAAGGAAGGATGCAAGGAGGCTACGGTGTAATTATTACACCATTTGGCTGAAAAAGGAAATAAGGTGTCCCTTTCTAAATTCCAATATTGTCGACAGGAAGTGACCTATTTAGGCCATTTCCTGTCGAAAGCGGGGAGGCGATTAACTCATGAACGAATATCTGTTATAACTAATATGTCTGTACCTCGTACTCAGCGTGATGTTCGTGCTTTTCTTGGCATAACCTCTTACTGTCACCAGTGGATTCCTAACTATTCGCTTCTCTCTAAACCCTTGTTGCATTTGACAACCAAAGATGTGCATGAACCCCTGCCCTGGACGGATTAATGTCATGAAGCCTTTGAATCTTTAAAGTCTGCTCTTTGTTCTGCACCTGTGTTGGGAACCCCAGATTACCAGAAGCCTTTTTCACTTTATGTGCACGAGGTAGACGGTTGTTCACTGTCAGTGTTAACGCAGACTTTTGGTGGAAAACAGAGACCCTGTGCATTTTTCTCTTCGGTCTTAGATATAGTTGCTCGAGCCCTCCCAAGTTGTCTGAGGGCCACTGCTGCAGTGGCACTGGCCATCCGACAATCAGAAGGAATAGTCCTGAATACGGACCTCACAGTCATGGTACCGCATGCTGTGGATATCCTTTTAAATAGAACTAAGACCCAGCACCTGACGAGTGCTAGATTAACAGGATAGGAGCTGACACTGTTTGCCCCTCACATTACTATTAAAAGATGTGCTACTTTGAACCCAGCCACCCTATTGCCTCTCCCCGAGAATGATAGAAGAGATGATGTCCATGATTGTATATTTAGAACTGAGGAAGAAACGAAGGGGCGTGTAGATTTAACTGACACCTCTTTACTTGAACCCCAAGGGGAATTGTATGTGGATGGCTCTTGTTTTAAGTTACCAGATGGCACTGCAACAGCTGCATATGCTATCACGACTTTGAAGACAGTGGTGGAAACCGCAAGGATTTCACACCACTCAGCCCAGGCAGCTGAACTAATAGCCTTGTTAAGAGCATGTGAATTGAGCGAAGGTCTGAGGGTGAACATTTTTACGGACAGCCAATACGCTTTTGGCGTTGCCCATAGCTTTGGGAGGCTGTGGAGGGAGAGGGGTTTCTTTACCACACATGGTCAGAAAATTCAACATGGTCCTTTGATTGATCAATTATTATTTGCTTTGACATTACCAAAGAAGGTTGCCATTATCAAGTGCAGTGCCCACAAGAAAGTTGTAGATTCAACTGGAAAGGGAAACGCCTTTGCCGATTCAGTAGCAAAAGAGACGGCTCAGGCTAAAGGGAGTCCAATGTTCCCTAGTACATCTGCCCGATGGACCAACGAAACATCCCTTTTTGACAATACCATTGAAAGTGTAAAAGAGTTGCAAAAAGAAGCGACTATGGAAGAGATACAGATGTGGGAACGGGAGATCGGGAAACTAGATAAGAATGAATGTTGGATAGACCGATCTGAGAAACAGCGATGGTTGCTCCCTAACGCATTGGTATATGCAGTAGTGACTATGGCACATGGCCCGGCCCACGTAAGTGCAAAAGTAATTAGTGCAGTATTAGACCCAGTATGGAACAACCCGAATATTTCCAAAACTGCCGCACACATTGTCAAATATTTACGGCACAATCCTGGAGGTAGAGAACCTGTTTTGAGTGGCAATTTTGCTCTGCCATCTTTGCCTTTTGAAGTCATACAGATGGACTACACACAGATGGAACGTGTGAATAATTTGAAGTATGTAGTGGTGGTGGTGTGTGCTTTTAGTAAATGGGTTGAAGCCTACCCCACCAAAGAGGCCACTGCAGTTGCTACTGCCAAGGTTCTAATTAAAGAATATTTCCCCGGTTATTGTTTGCCCCAAATTATTTGGTTGGACAACGGGCCACATTTTAACGCCCTGCTTGTACAAAGCGTTTGTGATGGATTACAAATAAGACAGAAATTCCATGCCGCTAGACATCCTCAGGCAGCGAGTCTGGTTGAAAAATATAACGGTATCTTGAAATTGAAAATGGCCAAAATCTGTGCAGACACCGGATTGAAGTGGCCTGATGCCCTCCCATTGGCCTTATTGTCCCTTAGAACGACCCCTCACACTAGAACCGGGTTGTCTCGTTATGAAGTAATTTTTGGGTGCCCTGCCAATGTATGGGGAGTCCCTAGGCCCCGATCCTTTAGGGATATTGATTACCCGTTGATGACAGATTACCTGTATGCCTTGACTAAAGATCTGCATTCTATTCATCAACAGGTATCGGACACATTGTAGCCACTACCGGAGGGTCCTGGACATCGTTTGGAGCCCGGCCAGTGGGTACTGGTGAAGAATTATCAACGGAAATCGAGTTTGGAGCCCAGGTGGTCCGAGCCCTACCAGATCATCTTGGCTACGAGGACGGCGGTGAAAGTGCATGGGCAGAAGCACTGGATCCACGCCAGCCATTTGAAGCGCCTGCCGCTGCCCCTGCCTTCTGATCGGCAAAACAAAGACGGAGTTCCGAGCCAGGAAGGAGAGCTGATTAAAAGCGTTGTGCCCTTTTTGGATGCCCAGGAAATAGGGCAATCAAGTGAAGTGTTGCCTGAAGGGAAAGGTGTAATAGCTCGGTCAGAAGCAACTGCCAGTCCCGAGGTGCCACAAGGGGTGACCGAGTCTGTTACCCATGCTACCGACTTGTTTTCTGACCAGGAGCAACCAGGCCGTTGTCGATACGATCTGCGGCCCCGAAAACAGCGCGGTACCCCACTCTCTAATGAAAGAAATTAGACCAAGACTTTATGTTGAAAACCCCTGAGTAGAGTGAATGGGGTACTGAGCGAGACACTGGACTGAACTCGCAGAGAGCTTGGAACATTGTGGTAATTAGGCTCTGTTCAGAAAGAAAGACTGAGTTTAGGGCCGCGATTGTACTTCTGGAATCTGAAAGTTTGTTGATTCTTTGATGAACAATAGGGGTCTGCCTGTGAGGCCTTAAACAGACACAGGGAGAAGATCCCTTGGCGGGAAGAGGAAACCCTCTGGTGGTGTGCGTGTTTTGTGGATACAAAGATTAGTTTTGGACTTTTAGAGAGGGACCGAGATAGATTTGGACTTATAAGAGTATGTTCCCTTTTGCTCGATTTATGATGGAAGATGAACGACCTCTTGCCCCTCGGCATCCTATTAATAACATGCAGTTGTTTTCCGGATGGCCCACCAGAGTGAAGGTGGGATTCGTTGCTTTTATTGTCATAATTACTGTGATAATGATGTGTGTATTTGTGTATTTGGAATTTCAGCATCCAGTGCAGAAATTGTTGAGGACTACTCCTGCCCCAGAAGAACATCTCTTTTATTCTTTGCCTCCACATAAGGCTAGACATAGGGAAACTTATTCGAAGAATGTGTTTATTGAAATGTTGCATCAGACCCACAGTACCACGAACAAAACCAACTGTTGGGTTTGTGGGTTGCTACCGTCAGTCATGCATCAGCATGAGTTATTCATCTCCGTTCCGTTATCCCATTTAGCTAGCTGCGAAGCATGGTTTCAATTGTTATCGTTAATGCATTCACACTATGTCGCAAATCGTAAATTATATTCTGAAAGGGATTATGAAGACATTTTGAAGTATATAGAACAGCACCAAGGATTTGATGCTGAAGGGAATGAAGGTCAGGGATCCTTAGATCCAAATGCCTGTATGAATGTATATACTGATTATAAGAATGACACCTGGTTGCAGGAAGAAATGCAGGATTTTGAACTTTTTAATTCTTCTATGTATTTCCAGCATTTCAAGGAACGCAATGTTATGAATGATAAAGCTTTGCCTATCCCCATAATAAATGCTACCTCCCTATTCTGTATAAGGGGACGAGGTCATGTTAGGGTAGGGAGTAGCACATGTAATTATACCTATACAATGCAGACCGACAGTACTCCTCCGATGATCACTCCCCCTAATGTATATTTTGTGTGCAGTGAAAATGCTTATACTTGACTTCCTCGAGGATGGGCAGGACGGTGTTACCTTTCCTTTCTCTATCCTCCTGTTTATATTGCCCCTTCTGATTACCATAAGACTCATCGGTAAGCAAAAAGAGAGGTAGAATCTAATCGAACTATTAGGAGCTATGATACGGATAGTACTGATCAGACAGATACCTCGCTGCAACAGTTTGAAGATATTTTAAAAGGGTCTGGTCCCATTCTGGGGCCCGATTTTTAACAGTCGAAGCATAAGACGCCTGTCTAGAATAGTGGAAAACGTGGTTCAAACCACGACTGAGATCCTGACCAACCTTACCGTTGAGCTTCAGGCTATGAGGCTTGTTTCGCTTCAGAATCGGATGGTGTTAGACGTCATCCTGGCCGATAGGGGAGGAGCCTGCCGCGTGATCGGCAGCTCTTGCTGCGTTTTTATTCCCGATTCGGAACCTACCATACACCTCGCTATCCAGAAATTACATCGATAGGCCAGCGAGATTCATGTAGAGAATGGCACTTAGTCCCTTAGTGGATGGTTCTGGGGGCTCCTGGCTACCTGGGGTTGGAAGATATTCATGATCTTAGCAAGAGCCTTTGGGGTTATTTTCAATTGCTGTTTATGCCACCAATGTGGCCCGGCATGTTGCACTTTCTGTGCAACTAGGATAACGTCTGCTCTGACCATTTCCCGGCAGGAAAAGATTGAGAAGTAAATGATCCAGAAAGAGGTAACAGACCTCATGCAGATTGATGAGGGGGTATTTGTGGAGTGATGTAGTTATATTGGCCATAGTAGGCCAAAAGGGCCGTCTGTTGGGATATAAAATCTTATGTACACATGATTGGCCCACTATGTACCATATAACCTTATATGCATATGAATAACTATATAGTATCACTATACATATCTATATTATGATTAATTTACGCAGGCCCATTTCGACCTATTGATATAACTGTGGCCATCCTGTTTCGTTTCTTCTTGTGCACATGCTGTTTCTTTCAGGTCACGTGATTTAGCTCTTGGTACGAAACCATGTTGCCAGGCTTAGCCTCCTTCTCTGATCTATAGTGTGTAGCTCAGGGAAACCCAAGGTCACACCTGCCCTTGAAATGAAATGAAATGAAAATGCGTTTTATAGAGCGCAAATTAGTTGCCCGGAGGCGTCCAAGCGCTGAGATTGCGAGGTGTTCTAACCAGCAGGGCGAGTGACATGAAAGTGAAGGAAGACCTATTTATTAAACAAAAAAGTTTTCAGATGCTTCCTGAAGGAGGTCAAATCTGGATTAGACCTTAGTTAAAGGGGTAGGCTGTTCCACAGTCTAGAAGCATTGAGGGTAAAAGAACGGTTAACTTTGGGCACGATGGCAAGGAACGCGCTGGCGGAACGTAGCTCTCTGCTGGTGATTAAGGGACGATTGATCAATAGGCCAGTTGCCCAAAATGACTGATGGGCAATACAAAGGGACTTTAAACTAATCCTGTCCCTGACGGGGAGCCAATACAATTTTATTAATCCAGGTTTAGCAGAAGACCTACGGGGAATTTGAAGTAGGGTCCGGACTGCACAATTTTGAATCACTTGCAATTTCCGCAATGTGAAATCAGGGGCTCCAAGATACAGTGCATTTCCGAAGTCCAACCTAGAGTGGATCACACCCTGTAGAACAATTTGTTTAGCTTGAAATGGTAGCAGGAGGAGAATCCTCCTCAACATTCTGATAAGGCCAAAACAGGTGGCAGACAGCTTGACAGCCTGGTAGTCTAGCGTTAGAGACCTATCCAGCCAGATGCCCAAGCTCTTGATGGCATCCTTTGGAGCTGGGGGGGACCTAGGCAGGCTGGCCAGATAGAGCCCAGCGAAGACGGGGGCGAGCGTCCCAGCATCATGACCTCTGTCATGTCCCCATTGAGTTTGAGACAAGACAGGGTCATCCAGCTGTTCACTTCGCTCAGGCAACCAGCCAGATCTACTGTGGCCGCCGGGCCCTCAGCTCGCGTCAAAGAGACCACCAACAGGGTATCGTCCGCGTAGGTAACGATCTTAATACCATACGGACGGACGATACACGCCAGCGGTCTCATATAGACGTTAAACAACGTCGGGCTGAGCGAGGAGCCCTGTGGGACTCCACAGCCCAGCGGTCTGCTGGTGGAGATGGTGTTTCCCTCAAAGACCTGGAAAGGTCTATTGGTCAGGAATGACCTGAGCCATTTCAGCGCTCCCCCTTGAATCCCGATGTCATGGAGATGCTGCAATAAGATTCATGATTCACAGTGTCAAAAGCAGCACTCAGATCGAGGAGGATGACTGCCACCGATCCTCCCCGATCCAAGATGCCTCTTGTTTCCTCCATAACTGACAGCAAGGCCGATTCTGTCCCATGTTTGGGGCGGAAACCGGTTTGTGAGGGGTCAAGCAGTTTATTATTTTCTAGAAAATTAGTCAGAAGATTGTTGATATATTTTTCCAGTATCTTGCTGACCCCGGGGAGCAGGAAAATGGGACGGTAGTTGTTAAAGTTGTTAGTGTCCATATTGGGTTTCTTCACAAGTGCCCTCACCCTAGCTTCTTTCCATGCTGGTGGAACCATATTGGTGGAAATAGAGGCATTAAGTACCTCCAGCATAACAGGGAGGATAATGTGGCTAACAGCCTTTAAGGGACTCGGGGGAGCAGGGTCACTAGGAGAACCCGATTTAACCTGCGCCATTAAAGTGGCCAGTCGGTCCAGGTGTAGCAAATGGAACTCATCCAACACAGGTGACAGATTGTCTGTTATATCCTGCTTGGAGTGCTCCAGGATGTCAGCTGAGGCATTTAAGAGAGTGGTTGAAAAGGAAGAGTAGATGAGGTCCACTTTGTTATAGAAAAAGTCGGCTAGCTCATTACATCGGACTTGTAAATCATCACTATTTACCGGGGGCTGGGGGAGTTTAGTGAGGCTTTTTACAATCCGATAGATCTCCTTAGTATTGGAGCTGGCTTCGGAGATCTTTTGTGTATAGTACAGGGTTTGTGCTTTCTTTATTTCTGTCTTGTAGTGAGGGTGATTGAGGGTGTGTGAGGGTGAGGGGATGAGGGTAAGGCTGTGTGAGGCTGAGCGTTGTTGATGGTGAGAGAGTGTGAGGGGTGTGAGTGGGTGCGGCTGTCCGGTGTAGTGAGTGTGAGCTTGTTGTGAGGGGTGTTATTTTTTGAGGGGAGTGAGGGTGTGTGAGTGTGTGTGAGTGTGAGGGGGTGTGAGTGTGTGTGAGGGTGAGTGTGAGTAAGTGGGTGTGAGGCTGAAGGTGTGTGATGGTGTGTGAGGGAGATGTTGTGTCAGGGTGATTGAGTGTGTGTGAAGGAGTGTGATATTTTTGGTGTGTGAGGGTGATGTTATGAGTGTGTGTATGTTAATATTAATTATTTCATATGTGTTGTGTAAAAAAAACACGTGATAGATCTTCCCTTTGTAATTGTCCTGCCTTATGTGTATATTTGTATGTAATCGAACTATGTATGTTTTTTACTTACTGTGTGGTGTTATGTGTGTTGTAGGTGTTTGATGAGACCTGTAATTAATTTAATTTTTTTAAAAATGGCCGACGCAATGCGTCACCTTGACGTCCCCTAGGTTAGCGTTCTAGTTTATTTTTGTATTGTGAGTGTTTACGTTTTTTTGACGTTTTTTTCTAGCCAATCGGAGCGCGACGTTTTTGACGTAGCGTTCCGATTTGCTTACGTCAACGGTGGAATTCCCCAGAGATCGAGAATGTTGGTGCGCGGAAGGCGTGTTCTTGTTCCTGTGCTGTTGCTGCGTCGTTTGACAGGTAAGAATGTATTCCAAAGTGTTTTTTCATGTAATGTAATGTAGTATCTATACTATCTTTAAGTGAACGACTGAATAGGAGTGTGTTTTTATAACTTGACAAATTTTATTTTGCCGATCGTAATATTTGTAAATGTTTGTAATGTAAATTAAAGTCTTGTTTTTAATTGTTGATATGTAATGCAACGAAGGATGTTTATTTCGAATTGTCGGCTCTTTATGTATGTAATGCATAGTATCTTATTGTTCAGATATAATTTTTAATATGTTTGCTTTTAGTTAGTAGTTGTGTTAATAATGAGAGCAGTGTTTTTTTGTGTGTATTTGTGTAGTATGTTGTATATCTGCGTGAATATTTTATATTGTTTTAACTCTACGTTCTGTTATTTTAGTTATTAAGAAATGTATGTTTGTATAGCTTTTTATTTTGATGTGTATGTAAATTTCGTGCTGTTGTTTGTGATACTTCCTTTTCGTTAATAATGAATGCAATGTCTCCGCTTTGTGTTACGATGTATTTGTAAAGCAATATTGTCTTCTTATATATGCTTTCTCCATGTTGCTATCCGAATTCTGACTTATGTCCACATTACTGTAGAGTATCGATTTTTTTTTGGTATATTTGATGTAATTTCGTGTGAATAAATGCTCGTGTTATATGCGTACGGTTTTTTGTGTAACTCTTGACAATTGTTTTTAATCCATCCCATTCCCCGGGTGACTAATGCTTATTTATTCCCCCAATAAAAAGTAGGCTGTTTCACATTTGTGTTTGTACATCCTCGTCCTCGCTTCCTGCCAGATATTTTTTGTTGTTTTGTTGGTGTTATATTGTCCGAATCATTTTTGTTTTGTGACCTGAAGCCTGATAAACATCCTTGGATGCTGTAGCTCACATTTGGGAAGTATATTTTGCGTGTAACTTATGTGATGCACGACTCCGTTGACCCCCTTTTGTTTTTAATTTTGTCCTAAAATTTGTTTGTCTCTGAAAATGGCATAACATTTATCAATTTGTTAAATGCACAATCATTTTTTTTATTAGGGTGGAATAGGAGGCAATTTTTTGAGTCTTTACTTATATTGCGTTTTGTTTAGTTTAATTTGATTGTTTATTTTGCTGGTGGATTAGGATGGCGTATTTTTCCTTTGGATTTTGTTTTTGAGGATGTATTTCTGCTACATATATTGAGGGTGTATTTGGATGGTGAATTCGGCTGTTATTTTATTAGGGTGGATTAGGACTCTGGATTTCAATGTTGGAGTAAGAGTGTGGATTAGGATGTTTTATTTCTATTTTTCCTTTGGATGCTGTATTTGTGTGTGTGTGTGTGTGAGGGTGAGTGAGGGTGTGTGAAGCTGAGGGTGTGTGACGGTGTGTGAGGGTGTGTGAGCATTAGTAATTGTGTTTGCTGCATGTCTGATGCTTGTGGATGTCTGATGCTTGTGGATGTCTGATGCTTGTTGATGTCTGATGCTTGTGGATGTCTGATGCTTGTGTATGTCTGATGCTTGAGATGCTTGTGTATGTCTGATGCTTGTGATGCTTGTGGATGTGTGATGCTTGTGGATGTCTGTTGCTTGTGGATATCTGTTGCTTGTGGAAGTCTGTTGCTTGTGGATGTCTGTTGCTTGTGTATGTCTGATGCTTGTGGATGTCTGATGCTTGTGGATGTCTGATGCTTGTGATGCTTGTGTATGTCTGATGCTTGTGTATGTCTGATGCTTGTGATGCTTGTGGATGTGTGATGCTTGTGGATGTGTGATGCTTGTGGATGTCTGTTGCTTGTGGATGTCTGTTGCTTGTGTATGTCTGATGCTTGTGGATGTATGATGCTTGTGGATGTCTGATGCTTGTGATGCTTGTGGATGTCTGATGCTTGTGGATGTCTGTTGCTTGTGGATGTCTGTTGCTTGTGGATGTCTAATGCTTGTGGATGTCTGATGCTTGTGGATGTCTGATGCTTGTGGATGTCTGTTGCTTGTGGATGTCTGTTGCTTGTGGATGTCTGTTGCTTGTGGATGTCTGATGCTTGTGGATGTCTGATGCTTGTGGATGTCTGACGCTTGTGGATGTCTGCTGCTTGTGATCCTTGTGGATGTCTGATGCTTGTGGATGTCTGATGCTTGTGGATGTCTGATGCTTGTGAATGTCTGATGCTTGTGTATGTCTGATGCCTCTGTGCTTAACAAAATGAATGTGTGCCCTTGTATAACGTAACTGGTGCTATGTAAAGCACTGCGATACTACGTTGAGTGCAGGTCTATTTGGCGCTATATCAACTGTGATTCTGGGCAAATCAATTAATCTCCCCGTGCCTAACAAAATGAATGTGTGCCCTTGTGTGATGCAAATTACATATGCTGCGCTAAAATTAGCAAAATAAATATGCTGAAGATACTGCATGTGACATGTATTGCGTAAAAAGCGCTCAACTTCAGCCTTGAAAAGCCAGTTTCAGTCTCAGTAATGTTGCCAAAAAGCCTCTTGTGTTTCTGGGAAAATTACTTAATCTCTTCGTGCCTAACGAAATGAATGTGCAGTTAACACCACCTTCCCAGTATAGAAAAATACATTATGTGAAAGCATTGGCTATCGTACTTTCAAACAGCAAGCTTTTATAAAAACTTTTACATAGAGCATTTTTAAACTTTAGTTCTCGCGCCGACGGCACACTTTTATAAAGACTTCACATGAAGCATCTTTAAGTTCTCTTTTTACATTTTGATTAAATCGTGACACTTTATTTGCTTAAGGCGAATAAGCTTAACATTTGCTAACTGTTCCTAAACTGAAAGCAGACATGGTGGCGCCTGCTAAGAATCTTCTAAAGTGTCCCTGTGATTTGTAACAGTTTTTAATCTAATGAAAGACGAAACCGTGTTCCTGCCAGATATTTTGTGTTGTTTTGTTGGTGTTATATTGTCCGAATCATTTTTGTTTTGTGACCTGAAGCCTGATAAACATCCTTGCATGCTGTAGCTCACATTTGGGAAGTAGATTTTGTGTGTAACGTATCTGATGCACGACTCCGTTGACCCCCTTTGTTTTTAATTTCGTCCTAAAATTTGTTTATGTCTCAGAAAATGGCATAAAATTTATCAATTTGTTAAATGCACAATCATTTTTTTTAATAGGGTGGAATAGGAGGCTATTTTTGAGTCTTTACTTATATTGTGTTGTGTTTAGTTTAATTTGATTGTTTATTTGGCTGGTGGATTAGGATGGAGTCTTTTTCCTTTGGATTTTGTTTTCTAGGATGTATTTCGGTTGCGTATCTTGAGGGTGTATTTGGAGGGTGAATTCGGCTGTTAGTTTATTAGGGTGGATTAGGACTCTGGATTTCTATGTTGGAGTTAGAGTGTGGATTAGGATGGTTTATTTATATTCTTCCTTTGGATGCTGTATTTGTGTGTGTGTGTGTGTGTGAGGGTGAGTGAGGGTGTGTGAAGCTGAGGGTGTGTGACGGTGTGTGAGGGTGTGTGAGCGTCAGTGAGTGTGTTTGCTGCATGTCTGATGCTTGTGGATGTCTGATGCTCGTGGATGTCTGTTGCTTGTTGTTGTCTGTTGCTTGTGGATGTCTGTTGCTTGTGGATGTCTGTTGCTTGTGGATGTCTGTTGCTTGTGGATGTCTGTTGCTTGTGGATGTCTGCTGCTTGTGATGCTTGTGGATGTCTGACGCTTGTGGATGCCTGCCGCTGGTGGATGTGTGGATGTCTGATGCTTGTGGATGTCTGATGCTTGTGGATGTCTGATGCTTGTGATGCTTGTGTATGTCTGATGCTTGTGATGCTTGTGGATGTGTGATGCTTGTGTATGTCTGTTGCTTGTGGATGTCTGTTGCTTGTGTATGTCTGATGCTTGTGGATGTCTGATGCTTGTGGATGTCTGATGCTTGTGGATGTCTGATGCTTGTGGATGTCTGATGCTTGTGATGCTTGTGTATGTCTGATGCTTGTGATGCTTGTGGATGTGTGATGCTTGTGGATGTCTGTTGCTTGTGGATGTCTGATGCTTGTGGATGTCTGTTGCTTGTGGATGTCTGTTGCTTGTGGATGTCTGTTGCTTGTGGATGTCTGATGATTGTGGATGTCTGATGCTTGTGGATGTCTGTTGCTTGTGGATGTCTGTTGCTTGTGGATGTCTGTTGCTTGTGGATGTCTGTTGCTTGTGGATGTCTGATGCTTGTGGATGTCTGTTGCTTGTGGATGTCTGTTGCTTGTGGATGTCTGTTGCTTGTGGATGTCTGTTGCTTGTGGATGTCTGCTGCTTGTGATGCTTGTGGATGTCTGACGCTTGTGGATGTCTGCCGCTTGTGGATGTCTGATGCTTGTGGATGTCTGTTGCTTGTGGATGTCTGTTGCTTGTGGATGTCTGATGCTTGTGGATGTCTGATGCTTGTGGATGTCTGACGCTTGTGGATGTCTGCTGCTTGTGGATGTCTGATGCTTGTGGATGTCTGATGCTTGTGAATGTCTGATGCTTGTGTATGTCTGATGCCTCTGTGCCTAACAAAATGAATGTGTGCCCTTGTATAACGTAACTGGTGCTATGTAAAGCACAGCGATACTACGTTGAGTGCAGGTCTATTTGGCGCTATATCAACTGTGATTCTGGGCAAATCAATTAATCTCCCCGTGCCTAACAAAATGAATGTGTGCCCTTGTGTGATGCAAATTACATATGCTGCGCTAAAATTAGCAAAATAAATATGCTGAAGATACTGCATGTGACATGTATTGCGTAAAAAGCGCTCAACTTCAGCCTTGAAAAGCCAGTTTCAGTCTCAGTAATGTTGCCAAAAAGCCTCTTGTGTTTCTGGGAAAATTACTTAATCTCTTCGTGCCTAACGAAATGAATGTGTAGTTAACACCACCTTCCCAGTATAGAAAAATACATTATGTGAAAGCATTGGCTATCGTACTTTCGAACAGCAAGCTTTTATAAAAACTTTTACATAGAGCATTTTTAAACTTTAGTTCTCGCGCCGACGGCACACTTTTATAAAGACTTCACATGAAGCATCTTTAAGTTCTCTTTTTACATTTTGATTAAATCGTGACACTTTATTTGCTTAAGGCGAATAAGCTGAACATTTGCTAACTGTTCCTAAACTGAAAGCAGACATGGTGGCGCCTGCTAAGTATCTTCTAAAGTGTCCCTGTGATTTGTAACAGTTTTTAATCTAATGAAAGACGAAACCGTGTTCCTGCCAGATATTTTTTGTTGTTTTGTTGGTGTTATATTGTATTGTTTTGTGACCTGAAGCCTGATAAACATCCTTGCATGCTGTAGCTCACATTTGGGAAGTAGATTTTGTGTGTAACGTATCTGATGCACGACTCCGTTGACCCCCTTTGTTTTTAATTTCGTCCTAAAATTTGTTTATGTCTCAGAAAATGGCATAAAATTTATCAATTTGTTAAATGCACAATCATTTTTTTAATAGGGTGGAATAGGAGGCTATTTTTTGAGTCTTTACTTATATTGTGTTGTGTTTAGTTTAATTTGATTGTTTATTTGGCTGGTGGATTAGGATGGCGTCTTTTTCCTTTGGATTTTGTTTTCTAGGATGTATTTCGGTTGCGTATCTTGAGGGTGTATTTGGAGGGTGAATTCGGCTGTTAGTTTATTAGGGTGGATTAGGACTCTGGATTTCTATGTTGGAGTTAGAGTGTGGATTGAGTGTGAGTGGTTAGTGAGGGTGATGGGTTGAGGGTGAGTGAGGGTGATGGGTTGAGGGTGAGTGAGGGTGAGGTGTTGAGGGTGAGTGATGGTGAGTGAGGCTGAGTGAGGGTGAGGCGTTGAGGGGGAGGGGTGGAGGGTGAGGTGTTGAGGGTGAGGGAGGGTGAGGTGTTGAGTGTGAGTGAGGGTGAGGTGTTGAGGGTGAGTGAGGGTGAGGGTGAGTGAGGGTGAGGTGTTGAGGGTGAGTGAGGGTGAGTGAGGGTGAGCTTTTGAGGGTGAGTGAGGGTGAGGGTGAGGGTGAGGCTGAGGAGTTGAGGGTGAGTGAGGGTGATTGAGAGTGAGGGTGAGTGAGGGGTTGAGGGTGAGGTGTTGAGGGTGAGTGAGGGTGAGGTGTTGAGGGTGAGTGAGGGTGAGGGGTTGAGGGTGAGTGAGGGTGAGGTGTTGAGGGTGAGTGAGGGTGAGTGAGGCTGAGTGAGGGTGAGGCGTTGAGGGGGAGGAGTCGAGGGTGAGGTGTTGAGGGTGAGGGAGGGTGAGGTGTTGAGGGTGAGTGAGGGTGAGGGGTTGAGGGTGAGTGAGGGTGAGGGGTTGAGGGTGAGTGAGGGTGAGTGAGGGTGAGGTGTTGAGGGTGAGTGAGGGTGAGTGAGGGTGAGGTTTGAGGGTGAGTGAGGGTGAGGGTGAGGGGTTGAGGGTGAGTGAGGGTGAGTGAGAGTAAGGGTGAGTGAGTTGTTGAGGGTGAGGCGTTGAGGGTGAGTGAGGGTGAGTGTTGAGGGTGAGTGAGGATGAGGTGTTGAGGGTGAGTGAGGGTGAGTGAGGGCGAGTGAGGGTGAGTGAGGGTGAGTGATGGTGAGGTTGTGGGGTTGAGGGTGAGTGAGGGTGAGGTGTTGAGGGTGAGTGAGGGTGAGGTGTTGAGGGTGAGTGAGGGTGAGGGGTTGAGGGTGAGTGAGGATGAGTGAGAGTGAGGGTGAGTGAGGGCGGAGGGTGAGTTGTTGAGGGTGAGTGAGTGTGAGGGTGAGTGAAGGTGTGGGTGAGGTGTTGAGGGTGAGTGAGGGTGGGTGAGGGTGAGGGGTTGAGAGTGAGTGAGGGTGAGGTGTTGAGGGTGAGTGAGGGTGAGGGTGAGTGAGGGTGAGTGAGGGTGAGTGAGGGTGAGGGTTTGAGGGTGAGTGTGGGTGAGTGATGGTGAGGGTGAGTGAGGGTGAGGGGTTGAGGGTGAGTGAGGGTGAGTGAGGGTGACAGTGAGTGAGGGTGAGGGGTTGAGGGTGAGTGAGGGTGAGTGAGGGTGAGGTTGAGTGAAGGTGAGGGTGAGGTGTTGAGGGTGAGTGAGGGTGAGTGAGGGTGAGGGTGAGGTGTTGAGGGTGAGTGAGGGTGAGTGATGGTGAGGGTGAGTGAGGGAGGGTGATTGAGGGTGAGGTGTTTAGGGTGAGTGAGGGTGAGGGTGAGTGAGGGTGAGGTGTTGAGGGTCAGGGGCTGAGGGTGAGTGAGGGTGAGGTGTTGAGGGTGAGTGAGGGTGAGGTGTTGAGGGTGAGTGAGGGTGAGGGGTTGAGAGTGAGTGAGGATGAGTGAGAGTGAGGGTGAGTGAGGAGTTGAGGGTGAGGTGTTGAGGGTGAGTGAGGGTGAAGCGTTGAGGGTGAGTGAGGGTGAGGTTTTGAGGGTGAGTGAGGGTGAGGGTGGGTGAGCGTTAGTGAGTGAGGGTGAGTGAGTTGTTGAGGGTGAGGTGTTGAGGGTGAGTGAGGTTGAGGGTGAGTGAGGGTGAGGGGATGATGGTGTGAGGGTGACGGTGTGAGGGTGAGGGTGAGTGAGGGTGGGCGAGGGTGAGGGTGTGAGGCTTATTGAGAATGTGTGTGGGTGTGTGAGGATGTGTGAGAGTGTGTGAGGGCGTGTGTGTGTGAGGGTGGGGGTGTGTGAGGGTGGGGGCATGTGAGGGTGTGTGGTTGAGGTCATGAGTGTGAGTGAGGGTGTGTGAGGGTGTGAGGGTGAGTGAGGATGTGTGATGTTGAGGGTGTGAAGGTGTGTGAGGGAGGGTGGGGATGGGTGAGGGTGTGTGAGTGTGAGTGAGGGTGAAGGGTTGATTTATCAAATCTGGAAATCAAGTGGATTGGCCAGAGAGGATTGAGATGTCATCAATTGATACCATTGGTGAAAACCTTTTTGCATCTGCCAAACCCTGACCTCTTAATAGTGCACTGTGGTGGAAATGATTTGGGCACTATGACTGGGGTTGGTCTGGAAATGCTTTTAAAGGACACCTTTGATCAATTGATGACACTTTTTCCACAAACTGCCTTGGTATAGTCCAATATATGCCAAAGACAGAAATGGAACTGGTCCAACCAATTTTGTCCACAATTTGAAAAAGCACGGAAACATGTGAATACATCTGTTTCTGCTTACATGAGAGACTGTGGAATGGGTTCAATATACAATAATAACTTGCGTTACAACATGCAAGACATCTACAGAGGAGATGGTGTGCACTTCTCAGATGAGGGAAATAGAATTTTCCTCCTGAATTTAAGACTGTGCATTGGAACCTACTTGTAGGTACCTAAATCAATCACAGAACCCAAAAGCTCTTTTCAGAGCTACCCTACCTCTGATCATTCAAAACGTTTATCTTTTTCTAACTTTTTTCACTATTTTTCAGCAAAGTACGCTTCCCGGTACGCGCACCGGTGCGCGTACCGGGCGCTTCCTCCGCGGAAAATTCAAGATTTTTTTTTTTTTTTTTTTAGCCTTTATGAGCCTCCTAAGCCCCCCTCAGAAAACCAAGAGGGTCAGGTAGTGTCTACCGTGCCCCCTTCTACCCATTCCGAGCATTGTTTGTCCTCCATCTTGTGTCTCGATTGTACTGAAACCCAAAATGGAGGACTCCTGTTACGCTGCCGGTGCGCGTACCGGAGCGCGCACCGGTAAGCGCTCCATACAAAAAGGTGGGAAAGTAATTTACAGAAAAAACACTGGAGATACTTTCATCAAATATAGAATAGGTCCTACTACATAGCAGTCCCTACTATTTGCCCAAATTTGGTGGAATTCCATTGAGACATTTAGGCTACAGGCCTGACTAAATATCCTGAAGTAAATTACATGACCAAAACACATATGAAGTGTGAGAATTTACAACCAATTAAAAAGTTTCTTTCATTTTCTACGATTATTTCCTGACATTTGATTGGTTATGTACATGAATAAATAAAAAAAAAAAGAGAAGGAAACACAGCCATTTTGACTACTGCTTCCTGAAGTACATTTGAAAAGAAATAACACTGACAACTTCAACTGCTTTCTCAAAGGTAAGTTGTTATTTTGGAAAGTGAAGTATGTTGTGCACTTTAGGTTAATTTGAGAAAAAATATTCTGTTAGTTATATACTATCCCTCTGTAATAGTTATAGATTGAGATAGGCTTCTCTGTTATAGTTATGGATTGAGTTAGGCTTCCCTTGTATTATTATAAATTTACTTAGGCTTCATCACATACTCTTTGTTATATTTCAAATTCCAGCCTGATACCATACACTGCCCAAAGATAACTTCACTGTTAAAAAATCCAAACTACATGTCTGAACTTAAACCAAACAGTGCCCTATCTCTACTGATATAATTATTTTTTATGCAATTTACAGCAACAAAATGGAAGGAGAAAAGAATATTTCTTTTGAAATTGTTTTGGACAACAACCATGATGGACAAAGTGCTGAAAATGATAACATTGACTTTATGGATGAGTCTCTGGACCTTGAATTACTTGAGTGTGTGGAATCAATGGAAACACAGAATGTAAATGAAGAGATTCCAGACAACATTTTATTAGAAGTTTTATTAAATTATGAAAAAGAATCAGAAGAATAAATTTATATTTAATAATCAAAAATTGTTCGAGCCATTATTCATTTTTATATGTAATTCATCAAGTAGATCAAAAATGTTTAAAATATAAAGTGAGACTTATAGTATACTGTGCAACTTTATTGTGTTACATAGAAAGTTTGCTCATAGTTACTTCCTTTCTCCCACTATATTATCTCCAATGTGTATTTAACATCTCTTTATCATCTCCTGCCTCCATGTTGTTTCTGCTTTCCTGACAGACTATGTTATGAATTCCATATACCACAATAACTTCTGTAACAACATGCAAGATATCTACAAAGGAAACTGTGTATATTAAATTATAGACTCTGCATTGATACCTACATGTTGGTAATTAAATAAAAAAAAAACAACAAAAAGAACAATTAATAAACATACAATTTTTAAAAGTGATTCTTTTTATCCCAACAGTACGCTCTAAGGAGCGCTCTCAGGAGCGCTCCCCGGTGCGCGTACCGGGCGCTCCCCCCGCGAAAATCGAAAAAAAAAAAATTTTGAGACCCCGCGGGGCCCTTTAATGGCCCCCATATCAAACCTAGGGGGTCAGGGGGGTCTACCCTGCCCCCTTATGGTCAATTCCCCCCTTTGTTTTTGCCACCTCTTGTGTCTCGATTTTACAGAGACACAAGATGGCGGCCGCTCCAGACTGTTTCGAATGTTTACAGACACCCGAGAGCCAATCAGCTTTCTGCGCCCAAGTCGCGTGGCGCGCCCGGTGCGCTCCCCGGTGCGCGTACCGGAGCGCGCCTATAGATATATATATTTTTTGGAACCTAAATTACTCAAAATCCACTGGAGCACATATCTTGAGACATAGCAAAGGCACATCGGGCTACCAGTCACTACAATTTAGCCAAGTTTGGTGGAAATCCATTCAGCCGTTCGGGCTAAAAGTGAAATCGACCGCCCTATGGAAATTAACATGGGGAAAACGCGTTTTGGGACCCCCCTTTTATCTCGGCCCCCGCTTGACGAAAACAAAAACAGGGAATGTAAACTGCTCAACAGGAGCATAAAAAAAAAGTTAGGGCTGGGAACGGCAGCGATGGTTCTCCAATGCTCGAACCATGAGCAGAACACTTTGCTCCCCATAGCAAAGTAGCTGATCACAGTCTCTGCATTTAAGGGCGCCTTTGTTAAATGCAGGCTGAATGTTCGGAACCAGGTCTTGTGATCTCCCCTCACCGATGTTGTTGGTCCTCCGGTTGATGTAGAGGCCCCATCACTGGGAACCTCTTGTGCCAGAGCCCTGACACTTTCCCGGGCAAAATTCTGGGGGTGCCTCCTCTCCACATGGCGAATCATTGTGGAGTTCCCAAAAGAATATTTTTAGTGGGGTCACCCCGTGACAGGACTGTGTGATAGATCCTGCACTCCACTTTTGGAGCATTTACCTTCTTCTGGTCATCAGGTATGGAAAAAAAACTTTCCAGATGAAATGTTATGTTATGTTATGTTATGTTATGTTATTTTTTATTTAATATAGCGCAACGGTTACTCAAAAAGAGAATCCCGGCGCTTTAGGTAAGGTGAAACTGGTTACAGAATAACACAACACAGATAAAAACAAATTAAAAGTCCACAAAAGAAACAGGGCAACCGGCAAGGCTATTGAGAGAACAGCCAGGTTTTGAGGCCTTTCCTAAATTCAAGAAGACTGGACGCCCCTCGCAAAGGGAGCGGTAAGGAATTCCACAACTGTGGGGCCAAAAGACTGAAGGAGCGGCCACCTAGGCGGGCCCTCTTCACACGCGGAACCGCCGCGAGAAGTAAAGATTCCGATCTCAACGCGCGAGTAGGGTGGTAGAAAGTGAGTCTCTTTCGCAGATGTTTGGCTCCCACCGCATGGAGAGCCTTGTAGGCTAGGGTCAACGCCTTAAAGGCAATCCGTTTGCGGATGGGTAGCCAATGTAGCTTCACCAACAACCCAGAGGCGCTGGTGCGTCTACTTAGGCCAAAAATGGCCCTGGCCGCCGCGTTCTGTGCCACTTGAAGCCTCTGCAGCAAATACTCTGGTAGGCCCAGGTACAGACTGTTGGCATAATCCAGCCTGGAGCCTATCAGGGCCTGCACCGTCAGCCTCTTGTGATCCTCAGACAAGAGAGGCAGAAACTTCCGCAACATTTTTAGCAAGCCAAAACAAGTGCCAGTTACCCCCAGAATCTGGGCTTTCATCGTCAGCCCCTTGTCGATCTTAACCCCCAGGTTTTTAGCCATGGGAGAAGAGCCGGACGGAGGGAACATGTCGATGGGCCACCAGGCCTGCCAGCTGGGCTCCGAATCGCACCCGAAGAAGAGAACCTCCGATTTATCGGAATTGCACTTGAGGCTGTGCAGTTGAAACCATGCGAACACAGCCCCAAGGCAATTCTGGATCCTCTCCCCGTCAAAGTCAGCCCCCCTCTCGCAAGAGAAGAGGAGCTGAGTGTCGTCGGCATACGACACGATCCGGGCACCAAAAGACTCCGCCACCGCCGCCAAAGGGGTCATATAGATATTAAAAAGGGTCGGGCTCAAAATAGAGCCCTGAGGGACCCCGACTCCCAGAGGCGGCATTACAGCGGTGTCAGATGATGTCCAGATCGTTTGCCGGCGGCCAGCCAGGAAGGAAGCAAACCATTTGAGCACCGTCCCCCGCAGACCGATCTCAAAGAGTCTTGCGAGCAGGCCCTCATGGGGGACGGTGTCGAAGGCCGCCGACAGGTCCAACAACACCAGCATGACTTTGCCCCCGGAATCCAGCACCCCTTTGATGGTTTCCGAAACCTCAAGGAGCGCGGTCTCGGTGCTGCGGTTTGAGCGGAAGCCTGACTGGGAGTCGTGCAAGATCTCATGGGACTCCAGAAAGTTGGTGAGCACCGACTGAACGTGCTTTTCCAAGATTTTTACAAAAGCCGGCAGCAGCGAAATAGGCCTGTAATTAACAGGGGCTTTCGGATCAAGTCCCGGCTTTTTAAGCAACGGGATCACCATTGCCTGCTTCCAAGATGACGGCACCTCTCCCGAGCTCAACGAAAGGTTGAGAAGAGGGTGAGCCAACGGGTTAACCACCTCCGCCAATTTACCCAGAAGCTTAGCTGGGCAGGGGTCAAGCGGGGACCCAGATTTTAAGTTGCCCATGAGCGCAGGGGAGGCGGAGGCTGGCAAAGAAGGAAACTCAGCCAATATGGCGCCCTGCATGACTGAGGGGGGCATGCCCTCCTCTGGCACCGGCCGTGTAACCAATCCACTCGATGTTCTTTGACCTTCGGCTGAGGAGGCTCTTCATCAATGAAATCATTGGAGCCATCTTCACTGCTGGATGGTCTGGCAACCATGAAAATCCAAGATATCCAACAAAGAACCGAGAGCAAAAAGGCAGGTCTTTCAGTCACAAAAGTGAAAGAAGAAGTGTAGGAAATGGGTGGGGATTTCATTCTTTGTAAAAAAAACTGTTAGCAACAAATGAAAAGTGTTATTTTAAGGTCACATAACTTGACACGCTTACGCTGCGCGCACCGAAGCGCTTCCGGGGGTGCTAACGCGGCGCGAATGTAGGCGCTTCCGGGGGCGCATACGCGGCGCGAACGAAGGCGCTTCCGGGGGCGCTTATGCGGTGCGCCTAAGTGACGTTTTGATAGTTTCACGGAAATGCAAAATCATTTTCATTTCCTTATTCAAAAATACTGCTTTTATATGTATGGTACTAAATGTCTTGCGTTATTATTTACTTTTCATTCATATTTTTTTTCACGAACGCAAGTAGCGCTCTGGGTGCGCTTTCCGGAGAGCTTACCGATGCGCGCACCCATAGCGCCCCAGGAAAAAATGATAAAATTTTTTTTTTTAAATATTATTATAAAAAATAAAAATAAAAATAATTAATACTTACACTAAACAGCAAAATAAAAAAAAATTGTAGGTTAGAAACTCGATATAGAAAGGACTTAGCTTTTAAAAAACCTTTGAAATTCAGTGAAATAACCAGAGGTTTCAAAATCGTTATAGTTAGGAATTAGCATTTAAAAAACCTTTGAAATTCACTGAAAAAACCATAGGTTTCACACCAGTTATAGTTAGGAATTAGCATTTAAAAAACCTATTAAATTCACTGAAAAAACCATAGGTTTCACACCAGTTATAGTTAGCTGGAAATTTTACTGACATAAAACCTTTAATGGCCCCCATATCAAACCTAGGGGGTCAGGGGGGTCTACCCTGCCCCCTTATGGTCAATTCCCCCCTTTGTTTTTGCCACCTCTTGTGTCTCGATTTTACAGAGACACAAGATGGCGGCCGCTCCGGACTGTTTCGAATGTTTACAGACACCCGAGAGCCAATCAGCTTTCTGCGCGCAAGTCGCGTGGCGCGCCCGGTGCGCTCCCCGGTGCGCGTACCGGAGCGCGCCTATAGATATATATATTTTTTGGAACCTAAATTACTCAAAATCCACTGGAGCACATATCTTGAGACATAGCAAAGGCACAACGGGCTACCAGTCCCTACAATTTAGCCAAGTTTGGTGGAAATCTATTCAGCCGTTCGGGCTAAAAGTGAAATCGACCGCCCTATGGAAATTAACATGGGGAAAACGCGTTTTGGGACCCCCCTTTTATCTCGGCCCCCGCTTGACGAAAACAAAAACAGGGAATGTAAACTGCTCAACAGGAGCATAAAAAAAAAAAGTTAGGGCTGGGAACGGCAGCGATGGTTCTCCAAAGCTCGAACCATGAGCAGAACACTTTGCTCCCCATAGCAAAGTAGCTGATCACAGTCTCTGCATTTAAGGACGCCTTTGTTAAATGCAGGCTGAATGTTCGGAACCAGCTCTTGTGATCTCCCCTCACCGATGTTGTTGGTCCTCCGGTTGATGTAGAGGCCCCATCACTGGGAACCTCTTGTGCCAGAGCCCTGACACTTTCCCGGGCAAAATTCTGGGGGTGCCTCCTCTCCACATGGCGAATCATTGTGGAGTTCCCAAAAGAATATTTTTAGTGGGGTCACCCCGTGACAGGACTGTGTGATAGATCCTGCACTCCACTTTTGGAGCATTTACCTTCTTCTGGTCATCAGGTATGGAAAAAAAACTTTCCAGATGAAATGTTCTTTGACCTTCGGCTGAGGAGGCTCTTCATCAATGAAATCATTGGAGTCATCTTCACTGCTGGATGGTCTGGCAACCATGAAAATCCAAGATATCCAACAAAGAACCGAGAGCAAAAAGGCAGGTCTTTCAGTCACAAAAGTGAAAGAAGAAGTGAAGGAAATGGGTGGGGATTTCATTCTTTGTAAAAAAAACTGTTAGCAACAAATGAAAAGTGTTATTTTAAGGTCACATAACTTGACAAGCTTACGCTGCGCGCACCGAAGCGCTTCCGGGGGTGCTAACGCGGCGCGAATGTAGGCGCTTCCGGGGGCGCATACGAGGCGCGAACGAAGGCGCTTCCGGGGGCGCTTATGCGGTGCGCCTAAGTGACGTTTTGATAGTTTCATGGAAATGCAAAATCATTTTCATTTCCTTATTCAAAAATACTGCTTTTATATGTATGGTACTAAATGTCTTGCGTTATTATTTACTTTTCATTCATATCTTTTTTCACGAACGCAAGTAGCGCTCTGGGTGCGCTTTCCGGAGAGCTTACCGATGCGCGCACCCAGAGCGCCCCAGGAAACAATGATTATTTTTTTTAAAAAAAAATATTATTATAAAAAATTAAAAAAAAATAATTAATACTTACACAAAACAGCAAATTAAAAAAAATTGTAGGTTAGAAACTCGATATAGAAAGGACTTAGCTTTTAAAAAACGTTTGAAATTCAGTGAAATAACCAGAGGTTTCACAATCGTTATAGTTAGGAATTAGCATTTAAAAAACCTTTGAAATTCACTGAAAAAACCATAGGTTTCACACCAGTTATAGTTAGGAATTAGCATTTAAAAAACCTATTAAATTCACTGAAAAAACCATAGGTTTCACACCAGTTATAGTTAGCTGGAAATTTTACTGACATAAAACCATTGAAATTCCACGTTATAGTAAGTTGGACTCACCATAACTTGCGCGCCTGCAATGCACTGCTGATGACGTCACATATTACATCACTCATGACATGGTCAGTGACATCACTCATGACATCACTGATGACACCATCCAGTGAATGTGTTTCTTTCTGAAAAATATTATAATATTATTATTAAATGCTAATTCCTAACTATAACTGGTGTGAAACCTATGGTTTTTTCAGTGAATATATATATATATATATATATATTAAACACACGCAGGTAAGCCCTTAATTAATTTAAGTTGAACTTGAGGGGTTTTCAAGCCAACCCACGAGGGGAAAACCTTTGCTGCACTACAATGCCCAGATGGCTTTGCAAAGAGCCACGCCCACTTGGATAGGTAATTGGATCTTTAAAATGTGCGCATTGAATCAGTGCTTGTCATTCCTCTACAAGAAGCCACTGAAGAAAGGATGTAGTTATCCTGAAACGCGTCTGGCTGCTCATATGAACTTTATTGGAAGACTTTTTTCCTGTTCAAACGTCTGCTTGCAATTGGTGAATTAAACTACAAGTGTCATTTATCCTTCCTGTGGCTGCATTTCCTTGGGGCTTACCTGCGTGTGTTTAATGAATAACGGCTGTTGCCCAGCCGTGGAAGACAGCCCAGCGCCGGAGAGCGCGCCTGTGCAGGTTACAGACTCATTACCTGCAACTCCGGGAGGAAGGTGAGCGAGGCGCCATTACAGGGTGACGCAGCGCTGCAACACAGATTCACCAGAGAAAAGCGAGGCAGACAGGAGATGGGAAAACGCTTCTCTCCACTTGGACTATTAATTTAAGTTGAACTTGAGGGGTTTTCAAGCCAACCCATGAGGGGAAAACCTTTGCTGCACTACAATGCCCAGATGGCTTTGCAAAGAGCCACGCCCACTTGGATAGGTAATTGGATCTTTAAAATGTGCACATTGAATCAGTGCTTGTCATTCCTCTACAAGAAGCCACTGAAGAAAGGATGTAGTTATCCTGAAACGCGTCTGGCTGCTCATATGAACTTTATTGGAAGACTTTTTTCCTGTTCAAACGTCTGCTTGCAATTGGTGAATTAAACTACAAGTGTCATTTATCCTTCCTGTGGCTGCATTTCCTTGGGGCTTACCTGCGTGTGTTTAATGAATAACGGCTGTTGCCCAGCCGTGGAAGACAGCCCAGCGCCGGAGAGCGCGCCTGTGCAGGTTACAGACTCATTACCTGCAACTCCGGGAGGAAGGTGAGCGAGGCGCCATTACAGGGTGACGCAGCGCTGCAACACAGATTCACCAGAGAAAAGCGAGGCAGACAGGAGATGGGAAAACGCTTCTCTCCACTTGGACTATTAATTTAAGTTGAACTTGAGGGGTTTTCAAGCCAACCCACGAGGGGAAAACCTTTGCTGCACTACAATGCCCAGATGGCTTTGCAAAGAGCCACGCCCACTTGGATAGGTAATTGGATCTTTAAAATGTGCGCATTGAATCAGTGCTTGTCATTCCTCTACAAGAAGCCACTGAAGAAAGGATGTAGTTATCCTGAAACGCGTCTGGCTGCTCATATGAACTTTATTGGAAGACTTTTTTCCTGTTCAAACGTCTGCTTGCAATTGGTGAATTAAACTACAAGTGTCATTTATCCTTCCTGTGGCTGCATTTCCTTGGGGCTTACCTGCGTGTGTTTAATATATATATATATATATATATATATATATATATTCACTGAAAAAACCATAGGTTTCACACCAGTTATAGTTAGCTGGAAATTTTACTGATATAAAACCATTGAAATTCCCACGTTATAGTTAGTCGGACTCACTATAACTTGCGCGTGCAATGCACTGCTGATGACATCACATATTACATCACTCATGACATGGTCAGTGACATCACTCATGACATCACTGATGACATCATCCTTGCGACAGAGTGACAGACCTCCTTTCACTATAATGTAACCCTTGAAACACATATTCAAAAATAGAAACTAATATTTTCAAAAAAGTGGATATACCCATACCAGTTACAACAACCAATTCAGTAATACCACCATCTAATACACATCCACTCATGTGTATGTATATGGGTTATTAGATATTTTTATTAGTATCAGTATGAGTGTCTATATGGTTTGGTGGGGGTATTACTTAGCACATAGATGCATGAGTGACTGACTCTTTGTTTGTATGTGTTTTGAAGACAGCATATGTACAGGACTGTATGGGTAGATGAGTGTCTATATGTGTTTGTTAGTGAGTGAATGACTGTCTCACTAGTGTCTTTATCAGTAACTACATATGTTTTAATCTAGTATATATGAATATTGATGTATATAAGTGAGTATATGTGAGAGTAAGAGATTGTAAGAGTTCCTGTTTAAATAAGTATGTGTTTCTATAAGTGATTGTTTAAGAGAATAAATATGTGTAATTTTAAATAGAAGTAAGGTGGAAGTGTGTGTATAACTCTATATTCAAATAAATGGATGTTCAATAGTTTATTTGCACGTGTGAATATGTGTGTGAGTAACTTTTGGATGAATGTCGGTGTGTAACAGGATGTATAGGTGTATCACTTCATATGATGAGTGAGTATATGTATGAGTGACTATATAGAACTGTTGGTGAATGAGTGGATGTGTATATAGATAGTGGAATTACTGAATTGCTTGTTGTAACTGATATAGGTATCTCCATTTTATTAAAAATTTCAGTTTCTATTTTTGAATATGTGTCTCAAGGGTTACATTATAGTGAAAGGAGGTCTGTCACTATGTCACAAGGATGGTGTCATGAGTGATGTCACTGACCATGTCATGAGTGATGTAATATGTGATGTCATCAGCAGTGCATTGCACGCGCAAGTTATAGTGAGTCCGACTAACTATAACGTGGGAATTTCAATGGTTTTATATCAGTAAAATTTCCAGCTAACTATAACTGGTGTGAAACCTATGGTTTTTTCAGTGAATTTAATAGGTTTTTTAAATGCTAATTCCTAACTATAACTGGTGTGAAACCTTTGGTTTTTTCAGTGAATTTCATAGGTTTTTTTAATGCTAATTCCTAACTTTTTATACAGACTCATACCTATGTGTTTTTTAGTGAATTGCTAAAGTATGTTTTTGTAAAAATGAACACTATAATGTATATTGAGATAATATTTTTAATTTAAAATATTTTTTTTTATATTTCGCTTTCGGTGCGCGCACCGGTGCGCGTACCGTCAGCGCACTAACAAAAAAAAAGAAAAAAAAATGAAGGAGGGACTGTGTAATAGATAGTAAGACAGATAAAAAGTGTAAAAGGAAGTAACTGAGAAAAGAAAAATGAATAAGGGAGCAAAAGAAAGAAGAAATAGGAAGAAGACTAAAGCAGAGGTTAAGGGAGATTGTAAATGGATGTTGAAAGTAAAAAGAAGGACAGTTAAGTATGGGAATGTCAGGTAGTGACGGAATCAGAGGAAAAGAATAGCAGTGATTGAGGGAAAGTAAATATCAGTGAATATAAGTAAAAAGGGGTGAAAGAGGGTACATGTAAGTGAATAAGGGTAACACATGGGGAGTAATAGAGACAAACAAGAGAGAGAGTAAAAGAAGGACTGTCACAAAGGGACTAAGTGAACCAGTAAAAAAGGTAAGTGAAGGAGTGTGCATAGGCAGAAGTACTGAAAGAAATTGAATGTGGTCGGAAGTAAACATGGAACAAAAGAATAAGTGAGGGAAGCAAAGTAAGGAAATAGGGGTGCGGTAGGGTGACAGAAAAATAGTGAAAATAAAACAAAAGGTGATAACAAAAAAGATTTTGTAAACACACTTACCATATAATCAATGCAAACTTGTATCTATGAAAGATAAAAGAAAAAACACGTTATAATTTCTTAAAAATATATAATAAAATAGAAACAACAGTTCATGAGGTTTAAAAATCTACAAAAGTTTACTAAGAAATGATGCAATAGTGAAGGATACAAAAACAGAAAGAAAGTAATGTAGAAAGAGAAAAAAAAAGGAAAAAGAAATAGAAAGAGAACAAATTCCTAAAGGTAAATAAGATACTAAAAGAATGTAAGATATCAAATCAAAATCAGTAAAGATAAGAAAATAAAAGAAAAATGAGTGAAAAGGAGAGAAGTCTGATTGAGAAACTATAAATAAAAAAGAGGAATAGAAGATGATTGAGAGTGAGTGAAGTAAAGTAACAGAGTGAAGGGATGAAAGGAATGAAGTTAGTATAGAACGATGGATAAAACAGGAGTGAGAGAGTAAGTACACAGAAAGACAAAAGGAAGAACTAAGTGAACTACAGTACAATGGATGCGAAAGAAAAAAAAAGGAGAAAAAGAAAGAGAGGGTTAGGAAACTAAAGCAGTGGTACTGTGAGAATATGAAAAAGATAAAAAGTGGTGGAAGGAACAGAGGAAATGCAGACAGTTCCTATTAGATTAAGAAGTTGTGAATGAAGTGCACTAAAGAAACAGCGATGAAAAAAGAGTGTAAATTAGTAAAGAGAGGTAAATAAGGGTGAAAAAGAAAATGAGTATAAGACAATGTGAACACAATATAAATTACACAATGCAAACTACACAATAACTTCTACAATATGTTACATTATTTATTTTTGCTGTTCTCAGAATATATTGAATTTCACTTAAATTAGTGAGATCAAAGTCTTCATCATATAACAGCGGGAAAAAAAAAACACAATCTAAAAGATTGTGTTTAAAAAAACCCATTCAAACATACATCTCATATAAGTACACTAATCTTTGATTCACTTACTTTTCCGTGAGACCAAATTGCAGATAGTGAAGGTCCTTTTGGTGGAAAAAAGTCTGCTGTGCTCTATAACTTCCATTTCATCGACTTCCTATGAAAAAAGATCTAACAACATCATATGTTACACTTTCCTCACGGCCAATTTGTGTCAGATATATCAGTATTTTTTACTTTGAGATCCACTTAAAGTATCTACATGAGATTGCAGATAGTGAAGGTCCTTTTGGTGAAAAAAAGTCTGCTGTGCTCTATAACTTCGATTTCATCAACTTCTAACAACATCATATCTTACATTTTCCTCACGGCCAATTTGTGTCAGATATATCAGTATTTTTTACTTTGAGATCCACTTAAAGTATCTACATGAGATAAATAATTTCAAATATTAGATTAACTAACTAACTAACTAACTTTTATTAACTATTCCCGTCTTCAAAGGCCAATTCCCTTTACTAAAACTTTGGTTTTAAAAACACTAGATAAGAATTTGTAGAGTCATAAGGCAAACGTTGTTTATAAGTTAAATGAGAATCATTGCAGTAACTCCATCCATTTTCAGATTTTAAGTAGCATGTATAATGTCCTGAGGTGGTCGAAGATCCATCATGATAAATAATAGCTTCAGTTGTAAAGGTCCTTCCAGAAATTGATAACTGAGAAGCCACAAAATTTTTGATAGAAGTTGTCAATTTAGTTCCATCAGGTCTACATCGTTGGAAAACTAAAATAATATACTGCCCATACCTTTGTATAAATAATGTGGACAGCATTGTACAGTTACATTGGGTACACACCATATTATGATCTGCTGCTTTAACTAGATTTTTAAAAGACACTGATTTACAGTCTGGTAAAGTCAAATATATAAATCTTTCAGTGTCTATTGTAGTAGTACTTGATAAACTACAATTGTGGCAGTCATGCTGCCATTGATAAGAAAGACTGAAAAGATTATCTACATCTACACCTTCATCTTCCAAAACACCAAACATATACATTAAAAATTCCTGACAATCCTGCTGAATGTTCTGTGAAAATTTATCTTGACCAGAACACAAATCTAAAATATTTCGAATTTCTGTTACACTTTCTATTTGTGCTGTAACACTGCTACATTTCTGAAACACAGAATTCAATAAACCACACAATCTTTGATCCCGATTTTCAACAATCTGTTCTTGTAAACTTTTAAGAAAAAAAACAACATTAACCACTACATTAGCATAGCAGTTGACACCAGAACTGTTTTCAAACTGAAATCCAACAACATTTTCTCCACAATTCTTTTTCTTCCTGTTTTCAATTACAGTTTTCTCTACTTTTTGTCTTTTTGCAACTACCTCACTACAATTATCCTCATTTCTTCTTTTTCGGCCTACCACACGTTTTTCAAACAGAGGATATTGAGGCAAATGTGGAGCATACTCTCTTCTTAACCTATTGTATTCTTTAACACAATCTAGATCGGCAGAAATCTTTGTCTCATCACACGCAATCAAGTACAATCCTGATAAAGTTCTGACTCGAGATAATGCCACATATGCCATACCCTCTTTAAACACAGATCTTCCAATGTTCACCAATGCACTATCTACACTTAAACCTTGAGATTTATGAATTGTCACTGCATACGCCAAACAAACAGGAAACTGTTTTCGGCGAACATATAAGTCTTTTACAAGTAAAAATCTAGCAGAACAACGACTTATTTGTTGTACTTGTTCAATGCCATCAAATTTTATTTTTAAAAATTCAATTCCATCTCTATTTCTGTAATTCACAAAATCAACAACATAACCCATTGCTCCATTTACCAGACCGCTTTCAACATTTAAATTCCTTCTCAAAATGATACGACAATTTAAACACACATTCAGAGTCTTTTCAAAACCAGCTGTTTTTGAAATACTTTTCTCCAATGAATGCAATTTAGTTTTCAAATTTTCTGACAAAACAATTGTTGCACCCATATGCTCTATTTTATCTATTGCTTCCAGTTTCACAATCTCTTCATTTTCTAAGTCTAACATTTTTTGATTGAAGATGGAACATTCTTGCAGAGTTGGCATCAAACATATCCCAGATTTCTTCTCAGTCATTTTTTTAAAAATATTCTCTGGAAGAATGTTTTCATTTGCATACAAATTTGAAATTAATCGACTATGCAAAGCTTTTTTCCCTTTCTCAGTCATTTTTCCAATTCTTACATCTTGTAGAATATTTTTATAATCTTCATCCTTGGCCTGTCGCATATTTTGAAGCAGTTCAGCATATTTAAAATTTAGCCATATATTAACATTTCCAATGCTTCCAAGGGACTTCCTGGTATCTTCATGCGTGAGCATTTTAAACACTGGTTGTCCTTTTACTGGAGTCAACTGCAATAGATCTCCAAAAACAATAATGTGTTTTCCTCCAAATAACACATCATAGTCTGTTTTAAGAATTTCTTGCATTCTCAAATGCACAAAAGCAAGCATTAGATTTGAGACCATGCTTACTTCATCTATGATAAGAAGTTTCATTTTCTTCAAGACTCTTGAAACTTCAGAACACGCATCTCCAGATAGCTTGTTGTAATGCAATTTATTATCATGTTCAACTGGCAGCATCAATAAACGATGTAGAGTAATCCCTTTAATGTTATGTGCTGCCAGACCAGTTGGAGCAGTTACAACACAAGACAGTGGTGAATCAGTCCTTTTCTGCAGATAACTTGCAACGGCTTTAATTAGAAAACTTTTTCCTGTCCCCGCTTCTCCACTTACATACAGTCGGACAGGGTCAAATAATATACATGAGCACTCTTTTTTCTCATGTCTGAATCCATGTTCAATCTGCTCTGTGACTTCATCATATATCTTTTTCTGCTCAATGTTTAGTTGCGTTACCAAATCTTCTAAGTTAACTCCATCCTCTTGAGCTTGTTCCATAGCTCTTTCCACCTCATCCATGGCAGTGGCAGCTTCATTTTGGATAATTGGTCCTCCTAGTGGATCCTGGCTCAATGAAGTAGAACTCTGACTATCTTGAGAACTGTTTCTAGCTATCTCTTCAGCAATTGTGGTTTCTTGCTCCATTTCTTCATTCAACATTTGCAGATAATTTAGAAAAATAGGACATTCTATGGTATCCTTAGTTGCATTAAAAGAGTCTTCATAACAGAGAAAATCTCCAAGTAGTTCCTCTTCTGTACGCCATGGCTTAAAGAGTTGCAAAAGAGCTAAATAGTAAAATTCTCTTTTGTCTGGAACTTCACAACTCAATTTTCGATGATTAATCAAATGGCCTTTTTTCTGCTTCACTAGACATCCTTCATAGCCAATGAGTGCATATTTTCCATTATTGATATCTTCTGTGATGTTCCTCTTATAACTGTAGTTTTGAAGAACTTCATACAAACATGTGTTCTCAAGGTGAGTACTTCTATTTGGATAGTATGTATCCAACATATTTGTCTTCAAAATATCTGTACTGTTTGGTTCTTTTTCCGCCAAATATTCAATTTCTTGTACAGATTTCAAAACTCGGTTTCGTGTTGCAGCAAGACCAAGACTCACCCAAATGATTGTTCTTGATTTGGCATAGAGACTTGCTGATGATAACCGATCAGAACATTCATATGCTCCAATTTCTCGATGCGACAACATCTTCAGACTGAAACTGTATAATTTCTTGCTTAGACTCTTTTCATGTGAAATGTCCTCCCACATTTCCTTCAGTTCTGTCTTTTCTTTTTTGGTGATGTAAGATGTCACATATCGAGCCACAGCAATAGAGTTGTCAGCAACGAACTGAATATCCATGTTAGCATTCCACATGGACAAAATCACTGGGTTGTAATCGTTGATGTACTTAGATTCTTCATTTCTTTTCAAATTATATGTGTTTTTGGGAGATTTTCTCGTCACAGTATGTCGTAGAGATGACATCAAATTATTTACTCTTCCTTTAGAAATCACTGGTCGAGGAAATGCAAAACGACATTTCGTGTAGTACTTTTCCTTGTTTTTAAATTTTCGACGACAGTACTTTCCACAACGATGAGATTGAAAACGTAAAACTTGTTGCCTTAAATTGTTTTCTTCAGTAGATTTTGGAACAGCACATGTTGAATACTCTTCAATGAAACTCATCACTGTTTCATCTGAATCTGATCCAAATTTGGGTGCATCTTTAATCCACAACAACATATGTATATGAGGAGCACCTCTCGCTTGATATTCCTTCCTCCAAAAGAAATCCAAAACCTCTCCAAGGGGAGGATTTTTTTTGTTGGTAATAAAAGACATCATAGCTTCAAATCTATGATTAAAATATCTGCAAACATTCACTGGATCTAAAGAACACAGTTCTCCTGGTGTTTTCAATTCTATATTTGGTATGTTTTCATTTGCCTCTCGTAGAAATTGAAGTAAATCGTCCCAGGCATACTCAGCACAGCTAAGAGTGAGGAACCATGTAGGAGTTCCTAAGTTTCTTAGCATACATTTCAATTCTCCATGACGACGAAACCAATACTCGTTGGTTCCACGTTGACATGCCATGAGATTGATTAGCTGAGATTCCAAAATACTGTCTTGCAGATTAACTTTCTCCATAAAGTCCCTTGCACATACATTTTGCAAATGAGGTCCACTTTTTAATATATGATTAACTGCATAAGAAAGCCCAGACAAATCACTTTCAAACAGTAGATGAAATAAATATGGAATGCATTGACGAAACCTTGGATCTTCTGCATATAATCTTAGAGTCCGGTATTCAGCTGCAGGAATTTGAACTGGTCGATCATCATATCGTCCACCACAACCTGTTGGAAATAATTGTGGAAAACAACGAGCTTCCAAACTTTCTTCCCATACACTAATGGGACTTCCTTTTGCTGCCTTCATTTGAAACAAGTCAATTGCATTTCCCATTACTTCTTTGGAATGCAAAGGATGAACAGTATAATGTTCATATATTTCTTCAGTTCTAGACACATCAACTTTTTCAATTTGACCAACTGAAGAATCACTATCTTCTTCTGTAGCTGTTTCCTCTACTCCAACACTTACATGTTTGTAGTACTCATTGTTTTTAACTAAATACAACGTTGCCTTCTTGACTTTTTTAACATCCACTAAATCTTGCCAAATTTTCTTACTCTTTGTTGGAACCCCATTAACTAGAATAACTAAAGGATCTTCTTCTACTCTTTCTACACCAATTGTATTAATATTTTTCTTTACATCTAGAGGCAAATAAACAACTCTTCCCTTTAATCCTCTCAGTAAATCTGATGGAGGCAATTTCCCTGTCTTAGGCTCCATGCGAACAATAGCCTGAAAAGGATGGACACATTGAATCAAAATAGATTCATAAGTATTTAGATCCATCAATTCAGAAGGAATATCTATCAACTGAAGATTATTATAAACTGCTCTTGCAGGCATTCTATTTTCATTTAATTTTTTCAAACAATAAGTGCAAATACGCTGATCCAAACTCAAATCAAAAGAATTCTCCACCAACAAATAACTTACAAAATCCTCCCATTCACTATTATTTTCCAATTCACTTTTTGCATATAAATCAACTAACCTAGTCTGAATTTTATAATGAGTCCGTCGACAACACACACAAGTTACATTAGGCCTCTCACTTGATTTCACCTTAAACTTGATAATTTCCTCATCAAACTTTTCAATACTTGAAATTTGTCCATTATCTTCTGCATTACCATCCATTACTATATCTATTTCTACACTGTCCTCTTTGTTCCCAAAATAACAAAACTCAATTTCTTCACAAATAGTCTTCACATCCACTTCAGATCCATGCAAAAGAGCACTATTTAACTGTTTAAGCTTAAGTGCAGGACTTTTTGCATAATACAACTTCCTCACTAATTTCCTTACGTTATTATGATGCACTGCTAACATCCTAAAATGATGAAAAACACTCCGACAAACTTTTCTAGAAAGACATGCTAGTGAATGCCCTTGCAAACCTGTGCTTTCTCTCACTCTGCAAGGATCTAACTCTTGCAGGATCTTCATTTTTTGTTTGAGACTTTTTTTACTATATGTACGTAAGAAATTTCGAAGCAAATCAATTGATTCCTGTCGCACACTACAAATACTACTGCATTTCCATGTGTACACTGGACCCTTAGTACGTCTCCCTAAAACTTCATCAGCTAAGACCTCTTCTGCATCTCTAGATACAAGTTTCTCTTTTTCCATCACACAACTATCTTTCACCTCATATGCACGACCACTGGTGTCAACTGCATGCACCAAATCATTTTCCTGAAAGTAACTCTCCTCATTAAAAAAAGGCTCAGAACTTGAACTATGCATCCATTCACCAGAAAATACTTCACAAAAATTACTCCGATTAATAATTCTTTTCCATCTACTGTTCGATTTGAAAACATCCATTGCCTTATTAAGTATCCTAATTCTATTGATTATTAAAATAAATAATTTTTTCTTAACTTCAAAAGCCTGATCAACAATCTTTTCTACACTTTTCTTTTTCTTGTAAAAAGCAGCTTTTAGTTTACTTTTCTTTTCATTTTTTAGCAAATTTAAAACTACCCTATTGCGAAACATTCGCCTACGAATGTCCCTAAAAACATTTACCCTTCTATTGCTAACCATTCTCTTCTCTCCTGGTCCAATGGAAACATTTTTTGTGGGCTTCTCTTTCCTTTTTAGATTTGTTGACTTTTTCTGTATATTCACATTAGCAATTTCATTTTTTTTCCTACGACATATGTTGCGAAGAAAAGACTTAATTGGCTTACCAGAAGCTTTTCTGGTGTTTTTTGAAGTAGTTGTTGAAGAGGATTCCATAAACTCTGTTGTTGATGTTCTCCTTTTCCGTATGGTATTTTTGATATTTCTTTGCCTTGAAGGCATTTTTGCTTCCTTTTCAGAAGTTGATTTGAATCTGTTGTTCTGTTAAAAAAACACATGAAAGACCACTATTAGCAAACAACAAAGTAATGTTAAAAAGCAAACAATATAAACAATAAATTGCAACATATTTAAGTTTATACAATAGCAACACATGGCTTTATTTTTAAAGGCCTTGCGCCACCAGTGCGTCACTTATTACCCATGTTTAAAGTCAAGCATCAGCTGCACATGGCATTCATAAATAAGGGCCAAATGCAAATACCAATCAATTGCACCCAAAAATCGATTTTTCAATAACATG
This sequence comes from Lissotriton vulgaris, assembly GCF_964263255.1. NCBI lineage: Eukaryota > Metazoa > Chordata > Amphibia > Caudata > Salamandridae > Lissotriton > Lissotriton vulgaris. The sequence continues at coordinate 64,804 of NW_028255667.1, forward strand.
TAAGAAACACTGCGCAAAACCTAAGTACAACCACTCAATATCATCAAACAAAGTCAGGGTCTGATTTATAAAGGCCTTGCGCCACCAGTGCGTCACTTATTACCCATGTTTAAAGTTTTGCATCGGCTGCACATGGCAATCATAAATAAGGGCCAAATACATATACCAATCAATTGCACCCAAAAATCGATTTTTGAATAACATGTAAGAAACACTGTGCAGAACCTATGTACAACCAATCAATATCATCAAACAAAGTCAGGGCCTTATTTATGAAAGCCTTGCGCCACCAGTGTGTCACTTATTACCCATGTTTAAAGTCATGCATCAGTTGCACATGGCAATCATAAATAAGGGCCAAATACATATACCAATCAATTGCACCCAAAAATCGATTTTTCAATAACATGTAAGAAACACGGCGCAGAACCTATGTACAACCAATCAATATCATCAAACAAAGTCAGGGCCTTATTTATGAAAGCCTTGCGCCACCAGTGCGTCACTTATTACCCATGTTTAAAGTCATGCATCAGCTGCACATGGCAATCATAAATAAGGGCCAAATACATATACCAATCAATTGCACCCAAAAATCGATTTTTCAATAACATGTAAGAAACACGGCGCAGAACCTAAGTACAACCACTCAATATCATCAAACAAAGTCAGGGCCTTATTTATGAAAGCCTTGCGCCACCAGTGGGTCACTTATTACCCATGTTTAAAATCATGCATCAGTTGCACATGGCAATCATAAATAAGGGCCAAATACATATACCAATCAATTGCACCCAAAAATCGATTTTTCAATAACATGTAAGAAACACGGCGCTGAACCTAAGTACAACCACTCAATATCATCAAACAAAGTCAGGGCCTTATTTATGAAAGCCTTGCGCCACCAGTGCGTCAATTATTACCCATGTTTAGAGTCATGCATCAGTTGCACATGGCAATCATAAATAAGGGCAAAATACATATACCAATCAATTGCACCCAAAAATCGATTTTTGAATAACATGTAAGAAACACTGCGCAGAACCTATGTACAACCAATCAATATCATCAAACAAAGTCAGGGCCTTATTTATGAAAGCCTTGCGCCACCAGTGCGTCACGTATTACCCATGTTTAAAGTCATGCATCAGCTGCACATGGCAATCATAAATTAGGGCAAAATACATATACCAATCAATTGCACCCAAAAATCGATTTTTGAATAACATGTAAGAAACACTGCGCAGAACCTATGTACAACCAATCAATATCATCAAACAAAGTCAGGGCCTTATTTATGAAAGCCTTGCGCCACCAGTGCGTCACTTATTACCCATGTTTAAAGTCATGCATCAGCTGCACATGGCAATCATAAATAAGGGCCAAATACATATACCAATCAATTGCACCCAAAAATCGATTTTTCAATAACATGTAAGAAACACTGCGCAAAACCTAAGTACAACCACTCAATATCATCAAACAAAGTCAGGGCCTTATTTATGAAAGCCTTGCGCCAACAGTGCGTCACGTATTACCCATGTTTAAAGTCATGCATCAGCTGCACATGGCAATCATAAATAAGGGCCAAATACATATACCAATCAATTGCACCCAAAAATCGATTTTTGAATAACATGTAAGAAACACTGCGCAGAACCTATGTACAACCACTCAATATCATCAAACAAAGTCAGGGCCTTATTTATGAAAGCCTTGCGCCACCAGTGCGTCACTTATTACCCATGTTTAAAGTCATGCATCAGTTGCACATGGCAATCATAAATTAGGGCAAAATACATATACCAATCAATTGCACCCAAAAATCGATTTTTCAATAACATGTAAGAAACACTGCGCAGAACCTATGTACAACCAATCAATATCATCAAACAAAGTCAGAGCCTTATTTATGAAAGCCTTGCGCCACCAGTGCGTCACTTATTACCCATGTTTAAAGTCATGCATCAGCTGCACATGGCAATCATAAATAAGGGCCAAATACATATACCAATCAATTGCACCCAAAAATCGATTTTTGAATAACATGTAAGGAACACTGCACAGAACCTAAGTACAACCACTCAATATCATCAAACAAAGTCAGGCCTTATTTATGAAAGCCTTGCGCCACCAGTGCGTCACTTATTACCCATGTTTAAAGTCATGCATCAGTTGCACATGGCAATCATAAATAAGGGCCAAATACATATACCAATCAATTGCACCCAAAAATCGATTTTTGAATAACATGTAAGGAACACTGCACAGAACCTAAGTACAACCACTCAATATCATCAAACAAAGTCAGGCCTTATTTATGAAAGCCTTGCGCCACCAGTGCGTCACGTATTACCCATGTTTAAAGTCATGCATCAGCTGCACATGGCAATCATAAATTAGGGCAAAATACATATACCAATCAATTGCACCCAAAAATCGATTTTTGAATAACATGTAAGGAACACTGCACAGAACCTAAGTACAACCACTCAATATCATCAAACAAAGTCAGGCCTTATTTATGAAAGCCTTGCGCCACCAGTGCGTCACTTATTACCCATGTTTAAAGTCATGCATCAGTTGCACATGGCAATCATAAATAAGGGCCAAATACATATACCAATCAATTGCACCCAAAAATCGATTTTTGAATAACATGTAAGAAACACTGCGCAAAACCTAAGTACAACCACTCAATATCATCAAACAAAGTCAGGGCCTTATTTATGAAAGCCTTGCGCCACCAGTGCGTCACTTATTACCCATGTTTAAAATCATGCATCAGTTTCACATGGCAATCATAAATAAGGGCCAAATACATATACCAATCAATTGCACCCAAAAATCGATTTTTGAATAACATGTAAGGAACACTGCACAGAACCTAAGTACAACCACTCAATATCATCAAACAAAGTCAGGCCTTATTTATGAAAGCCTTGCGCCACCAGTGCGTCACTTATTACCCATGTTTAAAGTCATGCATCAGTTGCACATGGCAATCATAAATAAGGGCCAAATACATATACCAATCAATTGCACCCAAAAATCGATTTTTGAATAACATGTAAGGAACACTGCACAGAACCTATGTACAACCAATCAATATCATCAAACAAAGTCAGAGCCTTATTTATGAAAGCCTTGCGCCACCAGTGCGTCACTTATTACCCATGTTTAAAGTCATGCATCAGCTGCACATGGCAATCATAAATAAGGGCCAAATACATATACCAATCAATTGCACCCAAAAATCGATTTTTGAATAACATGTAAGGAACACTGCACAGAACCTAAGTACAACCACTCAATATCATCAAACAAAGTCAGGCCTTATTTATGAAAGCCTTGCGCCACCAGTGCGTCACTTATTACCCATGTTTAAAGTCATGCATCAGTTGCACATGGCAATCATAAATTAGGGCAAAATACATATACTAATCAATTGCACCCAAAAATCGATTTTTCAATAACATGTAAGAAACACGGCGCAGAACCTAAGTACAACCAATCAATATCATCAAACAAAGTCAGGGCCTTATTTATGAAAGCCTTGCGCCACCAGTGCGTCACTTATTACCCATGTTTAAAATCATGCATCAGTTTCACATGGCAATCATAAATAAGGGCCAAATACATATACCAATCAATTGCACCCAAAAATCGATTTTTGAATAACATGTAAGGAACACTGCACAGAACCTAAGTACAACCACTCAATATCATCAAACAAAGTCAGGGCCTTATTTATGAAAGCCTTGCGCCACCAGTGCGTCACTTATTACCCATGTTTAAAGTCATGCATCAGCTGCACATGGCATTCATAAATAAGGGCCAAATACATATACCAATCAATTGCACCCAAAAATCGATTTTTCAATAACATGTAAGAAACACTGCACAGAACCTAACTACAACCACTCAATATCATCAAACAAAGTCAGGGCCTCATTTATAAAAGCCTGGCGCCACCAGTGCATCACTTATTACCCATGTTTAAAGTCATGCATCAACTGCACATGGCAATCATAAAAAAGGCCAAATAAAAATACCATTCATTTGCACCCAAAATCGATTTTTAAATAACATGTAAAAAACACTGCGCAGGACTTATATACTAACATACAATTTCACTTCTAAAACATAACTATCTGCTTCCAAATATTCTCCATAGAGAAAATAAATCTCTATCTAAATTAAATGAATCATTACTTACCTTTAGAAATGCTTTTGGAGATTGAAAACAGTGTCAGACACACACACCAATTTTTCTTTAGCAGAGGAGAAGGTGTGCTCTCAATACACTGAAACCAAGACTGGCATAGAAAATCTCTATCTTTGTACACATATGCCTTAATTCAACCAATGAAAACTCTTCCCTCACTATTTTCAAACCAACACCCATCCCCCTCTCAAACCTTTCTATCTGTTACCATAGCAACTCCCTCCTAACTGAACTGTAAGGTTCAAAAGTTTATCTTACAATGTTGCAAATTAACTCAGCAAGGATGTTTGACCTGTCAATACAGCAGCCTATACAGGGTATTTTTGCTTTTGGTGACTTTTTTTAAACCATTCAAATTGCTTCTTTCACACAACATAACCATACACCCTAACTTTCAGTTTTCAACTATCTGAATCCACCAATCATTGCTAGTGATTCAAGAGCACAGAAACTCCACAATTATTTTTTTGTGAACTCCTACTGTTCCAACTGCCATTTCATTCCCACACTTCATCTGACTGGACCAGAACCTTCTCACATCATGTACTCTGTTTGGGTTATTGGACATAGCTACATCCACTGGGCTCAAAGGTATGCAGCTAGCAGAAATTTTCATAACCTTGATTTATCAAATGTGGAAATCAAGTGGATTGGCCACAGAGGATTAAAATGTCACCAATTGATACCATTGGTGAAAACCTTTTTGCATCTGCCAGAACCTGACCTTATAATTGTGCACTGTGGTGGAAACGATCTAGGCACATTAACTGGGGTAGGTCTGGAAATGCTATTAAAGGACACCTTTCATCAATTGATGATACTTTTTCCCCACACTGCCTTGGTATATTCCAATATATGCCAAAGACAGAAATGGAACTGGTCCAACCAATTTGGTCCACAATTTGAGAAAGCACGGAAACATGTAAATAAATCTGTTTCTGCTTACATGAGAGACTATGGAATGGGTTCATTATACAATAATAACTTGCGTTACAACATGCAAGACATCTACAGAGGAGATGGAGTGCACTTCTCAGATGAGGGGAATAGAATATTCCTCCTGAATTTAAGAATGTGTATTGGAACCTACTTGTAGGTACCTAAATCAACCACAGAACCCAAAAGCTCTTTTCAGAGCTACCCTAACTCTGATCATTCAAAGCGTTTATTTTTTTCTAACTTTTTTCACTATTTTTCACCAAAGTACGCTTTCGGGTACGCTTAAAGGTGCGCGCACCAGGCGCTACCCCCGCGAAAAATTAAAGAATTTTTTTTTTTTTTTTTACGTTTATGAGCCTCCTAAGCCCCCCTCAGAAAACCTAGAGGGTCAAGAAGTCTCTACAGTTCCCCCTTCTATCCATTCCGAACATTGTTTACCCTCCATCTTGTGTCTCGATTGTTCCGAAACACAAAATGGAGGACTCCCGTAACGCTGCCAGTGCGCGTAAAGGAGCGCGCACCCCTAAGCGCTCGTTAAAAAAAGGTGGGAAAGTAATTTACGGAAAACCCAATGGAGACACTTTCATCAAATATAGAATACGCCCTACTACATAGCAGTCCCTACCATTTGCCCAAATTTGGTGAAATTCCATTGAGACATTTAGGCTACAGGCCTGTCTAAATATCCTGAGGTAAATTACATGACAAAAACACACTTGTAATGTTAGAATTTACAACCAATTAAAAAGTATCTCTCATTTTCTACGATTATTTCCTGACGTTTGATTGGTTAAGTACAACAATATATATAAAAGAAGAGAGGGAAACACAGCCATTTTGACTACTGCTTCCTGAAGTACACTTGAAAACAAATTTCACTGACAACTTCAACTAATTTCTCTAAGGTAACTTCTAATTATGGAAGTATATTGTACACGTTAAGTTTATTTCTTAAAAAATATTCTGTTAGTGATATGCTATCCCTCTTTAATAGTTAGAGATAGAGATAGACTTCTCTGTAATAGTTATGGATTGAGTTAGGCTTCTCTGGTATACTAGCTCTACTAATATAGTTAATTTATATGCAATTTTCAGAAAGAAAATGGAAGGAGAAAATAAGGCAAATGATACTTCTATCAAAGTAAAGGTGGAAAAACCAGAAGATGAAAAAAAAGAAGTTGATTTCATGGATGACTCTTTGGATGAACAGTTTATAGAATGTTTGGAAGAAATTGAATCATGTACATATAATTATGAGGAAATTCCGGACAATATTATGTTAGAAATTTTATTAAATTATGAAAAAGAATCAGAGGAATAAATTTATCTTTAATAATTTCAATTGTTTCAGACAATATTCTTTTTTATATGTAATTCATGAAGTATTACCAAAAATGTTTAAAATATAAAGTGAGACTTATAGTATACTGTTCAACTATTTTTCTGTTACATAGTAAGTTTACTCATAGTTACTACCTTTCTCCCACTATATTATCTCATATGAATATTTTACACCTCATTTTCATAAGTGAACAGGATAGACTACTCATGATCCCCTAGAAATTCTCAGGGAGTGCTTAAAAGATCTGTTTCTCCTTTCCAGACAGACTATATTATGAATTCCATATACCACAAAAAATACAATAACAACATGCAAGATGTCTACAAAGAAGATGGTGAACATTAAATTTAAGTCTCTTCATTAGTACCTACATGTAGGTACTTACATAAAATAAAAAAATAAAAAAAAAAACAATTCATAAACATACAATTTTTGAAGTGATTATTTTTCCATAGTACCCTCCTCGATACGCTCCCCGGTGCGCGCACCAGGCGCTTCCCCCGCGAAAATCGAAAAAAAAAAAAAAAAATTTGAGGCCCCGCGGGGCCCTTTAATGGCCCCCATATCAAACCTAGGGGGTCAGGGGGGGTCTACCCTGCCCCCTTATGGTCAATTCCACCCTTTGTTTTTGCCACCTCTTATGACTAGATTTTACCGATAGACAAGATGGCGGCCGCTCCGGACTGTTTAGAATGTTTACAGACAACTGAGAGCCAATCAGCTTTCTGCGCGCAAGTCGCGTGTCGCGCCGGGAGCGCTCACCGGTGCGCGCACCGGAGAGCGCCTATAGATATATATATTTTTTTGAACGTTAATTTCTCAAAATCCACTGAAGCACATATCTTGAGACATAGCAAAGGCACATCGGGCTACCAGTCCCTACAATTTTGCCAAGTTTGGTGGAAATCCATTCAGCCGTTCGAGCTAAAAGTGAAATCGACCGCCCTATGGAAATTAACATGGGGAAAACGCGTTTTGGGACCCCCCTTTTATCTCGGCCCCCGCTTGACGAATCCCCCCCAAACTTTCAGGGAAGGACCGGACCGCCATGAGACCATTTTCCTGAAAATTTCAGGCAGATTCGTCAACCGGCGCCAAAGTTATTCAAAATAGAATGTTGAGATTTAACATTGAAAATTATCCTAACTATAACTACCTACTGGCGACCGCCAGTAGGTAATATATATATATATATATATATATATATATATATATATTACCTACTGGCGATAGCCAGTAGGTATATATAGTTAGGATTTTTTTCCTATGGGATTTTTGAAAATTCTATGTCGAATAACTTTGGCGTTTGAGGACAGAATTGGCTGAAATTTTCAGGAAAATGGAACATTTTGTTTCTGAGCAGCCCCTGAAAATTTGGGGGGGTTTCGTCAAGGGGGGGGCGAGAAAAAAGGGGGGTCCCAAAACGTGTTTTTCCCATGCAATTTTCCATAGGGCGGTTGGCCTCACTTTTAGCCTGAACGGCTGAATGGATTTACACCAAACTTGGCAAAATTGTAGGGACTGGTAGCCCGATGTGCCTTTGCTATGTCTCAAGATATAGGCTCCAGTGGTTTTTATTAAAATTAACTTTGAAAAATATATATTGGGCTACATTGGGCTATATATATGTTGGAGCCCAAATGTAGCCCAATGTAGCCCAATGTAGCCCAATGTAGCCCAAAGATGGCCACCAGAGACAAAAAAAACAAATGTAGCCCAAATATCAGCCAGATGTAGCCCAACTATAGCCCAATGACAGAATGTCCCAGAGTGTTCTAAAGAACAACTAGAGTGCTAACAGTCCTACTTATTACAAAGGTATGGCACACCTGAAGCCATCTTGATTGGAATAAAGTGGTAACTCTTAAAACATTTAATTTAAAAAGGAACAAAATGAGGGGGTTCATTTTGCCATAGAAAGTATGATTAGCGAATATATGACGAAAACCCTAAAACACTACCCCCAGCATGACCCTACACTACACAAACAGTACAACACTACCCTAAACCCTAAAACACTACCCCCAGCATGACCCTACACTACGCAAACACTACAACACTACCCAAAACCCTAAAACACTACCCCCAGCATGACCCTACACTACGCAAACACTACAACACAACCCTAAACCCTAAAACACTACCCCCAGCATGACCCTACACTACGCAAACACTACAACACTACCCTAAACCCTAAAACACTACCCCCAGCATGACCCTACACTACGCAAACACTACAACACTACCCTAAACCCTAAAACACTACCCCCAGCATGACCCTACACTACGCAAACACTACAACACTACCCAAAACCCTAAAACACTACACCCCAGCATGACCCTACACTACGCAAACACTACAACACTACCCTAAACCCTAAAACACTACCCCCAGCATGACCCTACACTACGCAAACACTACAACACTACCCAAAACCCTAAAACACTACACCCCAGCATGATCCTACACTACGCAAACACTGCAACACTACCCTAAACCCTAAAACACTACCCCCAGCATGACCCTACACTACGCAAACACTACAACACTACCCTAAACCCTAAAACACTACCCCCAGCATGACCCTACACTACGCAAACACTACAACACTACCCTAAACCCTAAAACACTACCCCCAGCATGACCCTACACTACGCAAACACTACAACACTACCCTAAACCCTAAAACACTACCCCCAGCATGACCCTACACTACGCAAACACTACAACACTACCCTAAACCCTAAAACACTACCCCCAGCATGACCCTACACTACGCAAACACTACAACACTACCCAAAACCCTAAAACACTACCCCCAGCATGACCCTACACTACGCAAACACTACAACACTACCCTAAACCCTAAAACACTACCCCCAGCATGACCCTACACTACGCAAACACTACAACACTACCCAAAACCCTAAAACACTACCCCCAGCATGACCCTACACTACGCAAACACTACAACACTACCCAAAACCCTAAAACACTACCCCCCAGCATGACCCTACACTACGCAAACACTACAACACTACCCAAAACCCTAAAACACTACCCCCAGCATGACCCTACACTACGCAAACACTACAACACTACCCAAAACCCTAAAACACTACCCCCCAGCATGACCCTTCACTACGCAAACACTACAACACTACCCAAAACCCTAAAACACTACCCCCAGCATGACCCTACACTACGCAAACACTACAACACTACCCAAAACCCTAAAACACTACCCCCAGCATGACCCTACACTACGCAAACACTACAACACTACCCAAAACCCTAAAACACTACCCCCAGCATGACCCTGCACTACGCAAACACTACAACACTACCCAAAACCCTAAAACACTACCCCCAGCATGACCCTACACTACGCAAACACTACAACACTACCCTAAACCCTAAAATACTACACCCCAGCATGACCCTACACTACGCAAACACTACAACACTACCCAAAACCCTAAAACACTACCCCCAGCATGACCCTACACTACGCAAACACTACAACACTACCCTAAACCCTAAAACACTAGCCCCAGCATGACCCTACACTACGCAAACACTACAACACAACCCTAAACCCTAAAACACTACCCCCAGCATGACCCTACACTACGCAAACACTACAACACTACCCTAAACCCTAAAATTCTACCCCCAGCATGACCCTACACTACGCAAACACTACAACACAACCCTAAACCCTAAAACACTACCCCCAGCATGACCCTACACTAAACAACCACCACAACTCTACACTACACTAACACAACACTACACTACACAACACTACACTACACTACACAATCACTAACCCACGAAAAAATTAACACAAACCCACTTACCTCTCTCGTCATCGTGGTTTTCACAACGCAAATGCATTTACCATACATGCCTTTAAAACGTAATTCTTTGTAAAGGCATGCGCGATAAATGCACATGCGTTTTGAAAAAATGCGGGATAATGGTATGCGAAGTCAATGACCTTGCGGGATAATGGTATGCGGACTGAAAGTCTGCGGGATAAAAAATGCGGGAAAATGGCTGCAAACCATGATTAGCAGCAGACTTCCCTGGTGAGCACTAGCTTTACTACAGTGATCTAATGAGCAACTAGAGTGCTAACATTCAGAATTTATGGCAAATGTGTGAAACATCTGAATGCCTTCTTGATAGAACCAAAGTAAACAAGCATTGAAAATGCAATAGATCTCGCCCTCGTTTAAGTTAAAGCCATTCTGTTTGTAATGAGGTGGCTTTTTAGCTTTGCTTTTATTAGTGTTTTTAAAACTTTCATGTACATAACATGCATATGTATGCATATATGTATATGTATGCATGCATTTATATTTATATAGATATGCAGATTATATATGTTTATATATGTATATTACCTACTGGCGATAGCCAGTGGGTATATATAGTTAGGATTTTTTCTCTATGGGATTTCTGAAAATTCTATGTCTAATAACTTTGGCGTTTGTGGACGGAATTGGCGGAAATTTTCAGGAAAATGGCACATTTCGTTTCTGAGCAGCCCCTGGAAATTTGGGGGGGTTTCGTCAAGGGGGGGGCCGAGAAACAAGGGGGGTCCCAAAACACGTTTTTCCCATTCATTTTTCCATAGGGCGGTTGGACTCACTTTTAGCTCGAACGGCTGAATAGATTTACATGAAACTTGGCTAAATTGTAGATATGGTTTGCCCGACGTGCCTTTGCTATGTCTCAATATATGTGCTCCAGTGGATTTTGAGAAATTAACGTTTAAATAAAAATATATATCTGTGACAGCGCTCCGGTTAGCGCCCCGGTTTGCGTACCTGACGCGTAACGGAACTTCGCGAAGCGAAGCTGATTGGCTCTCCGGTGTCTGTCAACATTCTAAACAGTCCGGAGCGGCCGCCATCTTGTCTCTCGGTACGATCGAGAGACAAGATGTGGTGAAAAACGAAGGGGGAAATGAAGGAAAGGGGGCAAGGTAGACCACTCCTGACCCCCTAGGATTGATGAGGGGGATATTAAAGTGCCCCGCGGGGCAACAAAAAAAAATTATAATTTTTTTGCGATTTTACGCCGTAGAGGCGCGTCCCGGTACGCGAACCGGGCAGCTCACCGGGCAGCTAACCGGGCAGCTAACCGGCAGCGTAGCTGTCAACATTGTAAACAGTCCGGAGCGGCCGCCATCTTGTCTCTCGGTAGGTTCGAGAGACAAGATGTGGTGAAAAAAGAAGGGGGAAATGAAGGAAAGGGGGCAAGGTAAACCCCTCCTGACCCCCTAGGATTGATGAGGGGGATATTAAAGTCCCCCGCGATTTTTCGCGGTAGAGGCGCTTCCCGGTACGCGAACCGGGCAGCTAACCGGCAGCGTAACGGGAGTCCGCCATCTTGTGTTTTTGGAGCGTCCGGTTCGCGTACCGGGTAGCGTCCCGGTAAGCGTAACTAGGGGAAAACTAAGAGAAACAGTAAAAAAAAAATTAAGGGAAGAGATTTCCAGCAAACTTGACAAAATTGTAGGGACTGTTTGTTTGATGTGCCTTTGCAAGGCCTCAAGATATGTGCACGTGTGGATTTTGTCTAATTAAGGTTAAAAAAAATATATATATCTGTAAGCGTGCTCCGGCACGCTTACGTTACGGGTTTTGTTTGCGCTGCAGAGCCGATACGTCACGGTTATGCGACGCGTCATGAGGCGTCTCACGTGGCTACGTGATACGTCACGTAATAAAGAATATATTTTACAGCTATAGATATTAGCTTTTAAAAAACCAATTAAATTCACTGAAAAAACCATAGGTTATAGACCATATATAGTTAGGAATTTGCATTTACAAAACCTTGAAAATTCACTGAAAAAACCATAGGTTAGAGACCATATATAGTTAGCTGGACATTTTATTGACATAAAACCAATGAAATTCCATATATAGTTAGTTGCACTAACTATATATCGCGCACCCGCAATCCACTGCTGATGATGTCACATATTACATCATTCATGACATGGTCAGTGACATCACTGATGACATCACTGATGACATCTCAAATGACATCACTGATGACATCACTGATGACATCTCAAATGACATCACTGATGACATCATGACACACCAATACCAGTTACTACATACGCACTCACTGATTCCTACGTCTACACACACATTCACTCATTCACCCATACAATCACTCATACATACAGTCACTCATTATTACAACACTATCATATGCACTCATACACCTATGCAGACACACACACTGCCACTCATCCATGGAGTTACTCACACATCTAGTCAGTCCTGTAAAGAATCAATCACACTTCCATTTCCTCATCTATACAGTTAAACACAGAACACCATACTTCAGTGACATCACTGATGACATCACTGATGACATCTCAAATGACATCACTGATGACATCTCAAATGACATCACTGATGACATCATGACACACCAATACCAGTTACTACATACGCACTCACTGATTCCTACGTCTACACACACATTCACTCATTCACCCATACAATCACTCATACATACAGTCACTCATTATTACAAGACTATCATATGCACTCATACACCTAGTCAGTCCTGTGAAGAATCAATCACACTTCGATTTCCTCATCTATACAGTTAAACACAGAACACCATACTTTTCACACATATACTAACACATACTTACTCTCTTATACAATCACTGATACAAGTACACATTGATATGCACAGAGTCACACACCTCCCAGCCAGCCACACACACACTCAGTCTTCCATACATCCACTCATTCTTCAATATGTAAAACATATTTAAACTTTACAAAAACACACAGACACTAGATGATGTCATCAGTGATGTCATTTGAGATGTCATCAGTGATGTCATCAGTGATGTCATTTGAGATGTCATCAGTGATGTCATCAGTGATGTCACTGACCATGTCATGAATGATGTAATATGTGACATCATCAGCAGTGGATTGCGGGTGCGCGATATATAGTTAGTGCAACTAACTATATATGGAATTTCATTGGTTTTATGTCAATAAAATGTCCAGCTAACTATATATGGTCTCTAACCTATGGTTTTTTCAGTGAATTTTCAAGGTTTTGTAAATGCAAATTCCTAACTATATATGGTCTATAACCTATGGTTTTTTCAGTGAATATATATATATATATATATATATTACCTACTGGCGGTCGCCAGTAGGTAGTTATAGTTAGGATTTTTTTCAATGTTAAATCTGAAAATTCTATTTGGAATAACTTTGGCACCGGTTGACGAATCTGCCTGAAAATTCCCTGAAAATGGCCTCGTCGAGCTCCGGTCCTTCCTTGAAAGTTTGGGGGGGATTCGTCAAGCGGGGGCCGAGATAAAAGGGGGGTCCCAAAACGCGTTTTCCCCATGTTAATTTCCATAGGGCGGTCGATTTCACTTTTAGCCCGAACGGCTGAATGGATTTCCACCAAACTTGGCAAAATTGTAGGGACTGGTAGCCCGATGTGCCTTTGCTATGTCTCAAGATATGTGCTCCAGTGGATTTTGAGTAATTAACGTTCAAAAAAATATATATATCTGTAGCCGCGCTCCGGTACGCGCACCGGGGAGCGCACCGGGCGCGACACGCGACTTGCGCGCAGAAAGCTGATTGGCTGTCAGTTGTCTGTAAACATTCTAAACAGTCCGGAGCGGCCGCCATCTTGTCTATCGGTAAAATCTAGTCATAAGAGGTGGCAAAAACAAAGGGGGGAATTGACTATAAGGGGGCAGGGTAGACCCCCCCTGACCCCCTAGGTTTGATATGGGGGCCATTAAAGGGCCCCGCGGGGCCTCAAAAAAAAATTTTTTTTTGCGTTTTTCGCGGGGGAAGCGCCCGGTGCGCGCACCGGGAAGCGCTCCAAGGAGGGTACTATGGAAAAATAATCACTTTAAAAAATTGTATGTTTATTAATTGTTTTTTTTTATTTTATGTAAGTACCTACATGTAGGTACCAATGCAGAGACTTTCATTTAATGTACACCATCTGCTCTGTAGATATCTTGCATGTTGTTATTGTATGTTTTTGTGGTATATGGAATTCATAACATAGTCTGTCTGGAAAGGAGAAACAGATATTTTAAGCACTCCCTGAGAATTTCTAGGGGATCATGAGTAGTCTATCCTGCTCACTTATGAAAATGAGGTGTAAAATATTCATATGAGATAATATAGTGGGAGAAAGGTAGTAACTATGAGTAAACTTACTATGTAACAGAAAAATAGTTGAACAGTATACTATAAGTCTCACTTTATATTTTAAACATTTTTGGTAATACTTTATGAATTACATATAAAAAAGAATATTGTCTGAAACAATTTGAAATTATTAAAGATAAATTTATTCCTCTGATTCTTTTTCATAATTTAATAAAATTTCTAACATAATATTGTCCGGAATTTCCTCATAATTATATGTACATGATTCCATTTCTTCCAAACATTCTATAAACTGTTCATCCAAAGAGTCATCCATGAAATCAACTTCTTTTTTTTGATCTTCTGGTTTTTCCACCTTTACTTTGATAGAAGTATCATTTGCCTGATTTTCTCCTTCCATTTTCTTTCTGAAAATTGCATACAAATTAACTATATTAGTAGAGTTAGGGTACTGTATACCAGAGAAGCCTAACTCAATCCATAACTATTACAGAGAAGTCTATCTCTATCTCTAACTATTAAAGAGGGATAGCATATCACTAACAGAATATTTTTTCAGAAATTAACTTAAAGTGTACAATATACTTCCATAATAACAACTTACCTTAGAGAAATCAGTTGAAGTTGTCAGTGAAATTTGTTTTCAAATGTACTTCTGGAAGCAGTAGTCAAAATGGCTGTGTTTCCCTCTCTTCTTTTATATATATTCTTGTACTTAACCAATCAAACGTCAGGAAATAATCGTAGAAAATGAAAGATACTTTTTAATTGGTTGTAAATTCTAACATTACAAGTGTGTTTTTGTCATGTAATTTACCTCAGGATATTTAGACAGGCCTGTAGCCTAAATGTCTCAATGGAATTTCACCAAATTTGGGCAAATGGTAGGGACTGCTATGTAGTAGGGCGTATTCTATATTTGATGAAAGTGTCTCCATTGGGTTTTCCGTTAATTACTTTCCCACCTTTTTTTATTGTGCGCTTACTGGTGCGCGCTCCGGTGCGCGCACCGGCAGCGTAACGGGAGTCCTCCATTTTGTGTTTCGGTACAATCGAGACACAAGATGGAGGGTAAACAATGTTCGGTATGGGTAGAAGGGGGCACTGTAGAGACTTCTTGACCCTCTAGGTTTTCTGAGGGGGGCTTAGGAGGCTCATAAACGTTAAAAAAAAAAAAAAAAAAAATTCCACGGGGGGAGCGCCCGGTGCGCGCACCCTTAAGCGTACCCGAAAGCGTACTTTGGTGAAAAATAGTGAAAAAAGTTAGAAAAAAATAAACGCTTTGAATGATCAGAGGTAGGGTAGCTCTGAGAAGAGCTTTTGGGTTCTGTGGTTGATTTAGGTACCTACAAGTAGGTTCCAATACACATTCTTAAATTCAGGAGGAATATTCTATTCCCCTCATCTGAGAAGTGCACTCCATCTCCTCTGTAGATGTCTTGCATGTTGTAACGCAAGTTATTATTGTATATTGAACCCATTCCATAGTCTCTCATGTAAGCAGAAACAGATTTATTTACATGTTTCCGTGCTTTCTCAAATTGTGGACCAAATTGGTTGGACCAGTTCCATTTCTGTCTTTGGCATATATTGGAATATACCAAGGCAGTGTGGGGAAAAAGTATCATCAATTGATGAAAGGTGTCCTTTAAAAGCATTTCCAGACCTACTCCAGTTAATGTGCCCAAATCATTACCTCCACAGTGCACAATTAACAGGTCAGGTTCTGGCAGATGCAAAAAGGTTTTCACCAATGGTATCAATTGGTGACATTTTAATCCTCTGTGGCCAATCCACTTGATTTCCACATTTGATAAATCAAGGTTATGAAAATTTCTGCTAGCTGCATACCTTTGAGCCCAGTGGATGTAGCTATGTCCAATAATCCAAACAGAGTACATGATGTGAGAAGGTTCTGGTCCAGTCAGATGAAGTGTGGGAATGAAATGGCAGTTGGAACAGTAGGAGTTTACAAAAAAATAATTGTGGAGTTTCTCTGCTCTTGAATCACAAGCAATGATTGGTGGATTCAGATAGTTGAAAACTGAAAGTTAGGGTGCATGGTTATGTTGTGTGAAAGAAGCAATTTGAATGGTTTAAAAAAAGTCACCAAAAGCAAAAATACCCTGTATAGGCTGCTGTATTGAGAGGTCAAACATCCTTGCTGAGTTAATTTGCAACATTGTAAGATAAACTTTTGAACCTTACAGTTCAGTTAGGAGGGAGTTGCTATGGTAACAGATAGAAAGGTTTGAGAGGGGGATGGGTGTTGGTTTGAAAATAGTGAGGGAAGAGTTTTCATTGGTTGAATTAAGGCATATGTGTACAAAGATAGAGATTTTCTATGCCAGTCTTGGTTTCAGTGTATTGAGAGCACACCTTTTCCTCTGCTAAAGAAAAATTGGTGTGTGTGTCTGACACTGTTTTCAATCTCCAAAAGCATTTGTAAAGGTAAGTAATGATTCATTTAATTTAGATAGAGATTTATTTGCTCTATGGAGAATATTTGGAAGCAGATAGTTATGTTTTAGAAGTGAAATTGTATGTTAGTATATAAGTCCTGCGCAGTGTTTCTTACATGTTATTCAAAAATCGATTTTGGGTGCAAATGAATTGTATTTTTATTTGGCTTTTTTTATGATTGCCATGTGCAGCTAGTGCATCACTTTAAACATGGGTAATAAGTGATGCACTGGTGGCGCAAGGCCTTTATAAATCAGACCCTGACTTTGTTTGATGATATTGAGTGGTTGTACTTAGGTTCTGCGCAGTGTTTCTTACATGTTATTCAAAAATCGATTTTTGGGTGCAATTGATTGGTATATGCATTTGGCCCTTATTTATGAATGCCATGTGCAGCTGATGCATCAGTTTAAACATGGGTAATAAGTGATGCACTGGTGGTGCAAGGCCTTTATAAATCAGACCCTGACTTTGTTTGATGATATTGAGTGGTTGTACATAGGTTCTGCGAAGTGTTTCTTACATGTTATTCAAAAATCGATTTTTTGGTGCAATTGATTGGTATATGCATTTGGCCCTTATTTATGAATGCCATGTGCAGCTGATGCATCAGTTTAAACATGGGTAATAAGTGATGCACTGGTGGCGCAAGGCCTTTATAAATCAGACCCTGACTTTGTTTGATGATATTGAGTGGTTGTACTTAGGTTCTGCGCAGTGTTTCTTATATGTTATTCAAAAATCGATTTTTGGGTGCAATTGATTGGTATATGCATTTGGCCCTTATTTATGAATGCCATGTGCAGCTGATGCATCACTTTAAACATGGGTAATAAGTGATGCACTGGTGGCGCAAGGCCTTTATAAATCAGACCCTGACTTTGTTTGATGATATTGAGTGGTTGTACATAGGTTCTGTGCAGTGTTTCTTACATGTTATTCAAAAATCGATTTTTGGGTGCAATTGATTGGTATATGCATTTGGCTCTTTTTTATGATTGCCATGTGCAGCTGATGCATGACTTTAAACATGGGTAATAAGTGACGCACTGGTGGCGCAAGGCTTTCATAAATAAGGCCCTGACTTTGTTTGATGATATTGAGTGGTTGTACATAGGTTCTGCCCAGTGTTTCTTACATGTTATTCAAAAATCGATTTTTGGGTGCAATTGATTGGTATATGCATTTGGCCCTTATTTATGAATGCCATGTGCAGCTGATGCATCACTTTAAACATGGGTAATAAGTGATGCACTGGTGGCGCAAGGCCTTTATAAATCAGACCCTGACTTTGTTTGATGATATTGAGTGGTTGTACATAGGTTCTGCGCAGTGTTTCTTACATGTTATTCAAAAATCGATTTTTGGGTGCAATTGATTGGTATATGCATTTGGCCCTTATTTATGAATGCCATGTGCAGCTGATGCATCAGTTTAAACATGGGTAATAAGTGATGCACTGGTGGTGCAAGGCCTTTATAAATCAGACCCTGACTTTGTTTGATGATATTGAGTGGTTGTACACAGGTTCTGCGAAGTGTTTCTTACATGTTATTCAAAAATCGATTTTTGGGTGCAATTGATTGGTATATGCATTTGGCCCTTATTTATGAATGCCATGTGCAGCTGATGCATCACTTTAAACATGGGTAATAAGTGATGCACTGGTGGCGCAAGGCCTTTATAAATCAGACCCTGACTTTGTTTGATGATATTGAGTGGTTGTACATAGGTTCTGCGCAGTGTTTCTTACATGTTATTCAAAAATCGATTTTTGGGTGCAATTGATTGGTATATGCATTTGGCCCTTATTTATGAATGCCATGTGTAGCTGATGCATCACTTTAAACATGGGTAATAAGTGATGCACTGGTGGTGCAAGGCCTTTATAAATCAGACCCTGACTTTGTTTGATGATATTGAGTGGTTGTACATAGGTTCTGCCCAGTGTTTCTTACATGTTATTCAAAAATCGATTTTTTGGTGCAATTGATTGGTATATGCATTTGGCCCTTATTTATGAATGCCATGTGCAGCTGATGCATCAGTTTAAACATGGGTAATAAGTGATGCACTGGTGGCGCAAGGCCTTTATAAATCAGACCCTGACTTTGTTTGATGATATTGAGTGGTTGTACTTAGGTTCTGCGCAGTGTTTCTTATATGTTATTCAAAAAGCGATTTTTGGGTGCAATTGATTGGTATATGCATTTGGCCCTTATTTATGAATGCCATGTGCAGCTGATGCATCACTTTAAACATGGGTAATAAGTGATGCACTGGTGGCGCAAGGCCTTTATAAATCAGACCCTGACTTTGTTTGATGATATTGAGTGGTTGTACTTAGGTTCTGCGCAGTGTTTCTTATATGTTATTCAAAAATCGATTTTTGGGTGCAATTGATTGGTATATGCATTTGGCCCTTATTTATGAATGCCATGTGCAGCTGATGCATCACTTTAAACATGGGTAATAAGTGATGCACTGGTGGTGCAAGGCCTTTATAAATCAGACCCTGACTTTGTTTGATGATATTGAGTAGTTGTACATAGGTTCTGCGCAGTGTTTCTTACATGTTATTCAAAAATCGATTTTTTGGTGCAATTGATTGGTATATGCATTTGGCCCTTATTTATGAATGCCATGTGCAGCTGATGCATCAGTTTAAACATGGGTAATAAGTGATGCACTGGTGGCGCAAGGCCTTTATAAATCAGACCCTGACTTTGTTTGATGATATTGAGTGGTTGTACTTAGGTTCTGCGCAGTGTTTCTTATATGTTATTCAAAAATCGATTTTTGGGTGCAATTGATTGGTATATGCATTTGGCCCTTATTTATGAATGCCATGTGCAGCTGATGCATCACTTTAAACATGGGTAATAAGTGATGCACTGGTGGCGCAAGGCCTTTATAAATCAGACCCTGACTTTGTTTGATGATATTGAGTGGTTGTACATAGGTTCTGTGCAGTGTTTCTTACATGTTATTCAAAAATCGATTTTTGGGTGCAATTGATTGGTATATGCATTTGGCCCTTTTTTATGATTGCCATCTGCAGCTGATGCATGACTTTAAACATGGGTAATAAGTGACGCACTGGTGGCGCAAGGCTTTCATAAATAAGGCCCTGACTTTGTTTGATGATATTGAGTGGTTGTACATAGGTTCTGCGCAGTGTTTCTTACATGTTATTCAAAAATCGATTTTTGGGTGCAATTGATTGGTATTTGCATTTGGCCCTTATTCATGAATGCCATGTGCAGCTGATGCATCACTTTAAACATGGGTAATAAGTGACGCACTGGTGGCGCAAGGCCTTTAAAAATAAAGCCATGAGTTGCTATTGTATAAACTTAAATATGTTGCAATTTATTGTTTATATTGTTTGCTTTTTAACATTACTTTGTTGTTTGCTAATAGTGGTCTTTAATGTGTTTTTTTAACAGAACAACAGATTCAAATCAACTTCTGAAAAGGAAGCAAAAATGCCATCAAGGCAAAGAAATATCAAAAATACCATACGGAAAAGGAGAACATCAACAACAGACTTTATGGAATCCTCTTCAACAAGTACTTCAAAAAACACCAGAAAAGCTTCTGGTAAGCCAATTAAGTCCTTTCTTCGCAACATATGTCGTAGGAAAAAAAATGAAATTGCTAATGTGAATATACAGAAAAAGTCAACAAATGTAAAAAGGAAAGAGAAGCCCACAAAAAATGTTTCCATTGGACCAGGAGAGAAGAGAATGGTTAGCAATAGAAGGGTAAATGTTTTTAGGGACATTCGTAGGCGAATGTTTCGCAATAGGGTAGTTTTAAATTTGCTAAAAAATGATAAGAAAAGTAAACTAAAAGCTGCTTTTTACAAGAAAAAGAAAAGTGTAGAAAAGATTGTTGATCAGGCTTTTGAAGTTAAGAAAAAATTATTTATTTTAATAATCAATAGAATTAGGATACTTAATAAGGCAATGGATGTTTTCAAATCGAACAGTAGATGGAAAAGAATTATTAATCGGAGTAATTTTTGTGAAGTATTTTCTGGTGAATGGATGCATAGTTCAAGTTCTGAGCCTTTTTTTAATGAGGAGAGTTACTTTCAGGAAAATGATTTGGTGCATGCAGTTGACACCAGTGGTCGTGCATATGAGGTGAAAGATAGTTGTGTGATGGAAAAAGAGAAACTTGTATCTAGAGATGCAGAAGAGGTGTTAGCTGATGAAGTTTTAGGGAGACGTACTAAGGGTCCAGTGTACACATGGAAATGCAGTAGTATTTGTAGTGTGCGACAGGAATCAATTGATTTGCTTCGAAATTTCTTACGTACATATAGTAAAAAAAGTCTCAAACAAAAAATGAAGATCCTGCAAGAGTTAGATCCTTGCAGAGTGAGAGAAAGCACAGGTTTGCAAGGGCATTCACTAGCATGTCTTTCTAGAAAAGTTTGTCGGAGTGTTTTTCATCATTTTAGGATGTTAGCCGTGCATCATAATAACGTAAGGAAATTAGTGAGGAAGTTGTATTATGCAAAAAGTCCTGCACTTAAGCTTAAACAGTTAAATAGTGCTCTTTTGCATGGATCTGAAGTGGATGTGAAGACTATTTGTGAAGAAATTGAGTTTTGTTATTTTGGGAACAAAGAGGACAGTGTAGAAATAGATATATTAATGGATGGTAATGCAGAAGATAATGGACAAATTTCAAGTATTGAAAAGTTTGATGAGGAAATTATCAAGTTTAAGGTGAAATCAAGTGAGAGGCCTAATGTAACTTGTGTGTGTTGTCGACGGACTCATTATAAAATTCAGACTAGGTTAGTTGATTTATATGCAAAAAGTGAATTGGAAAATAATAGTGAATGGGAGGATTTTGTAAGTTATTTGTTGGTGGAGAATTCTTTTGATTTGAGTTTGGATCAGCGTATTTGCAATTATTGTTTGAAAAAATTAAATGAAAATAGAATGCCTGCAAGAGCAGTTTATAATAATCTTCAGTTGATAGATATTCCTTCTGAATTGATGGATCTAAATACTTATGAATCTATTTTGATTCAATGTGTCCATCCTTTTCAGGCTATTGTACGCATGGAGCCTAAGACAGGGAAATTGCCTCCATCAGATTTACTGAGAGGATTAAAGGGAAGAGTTGTTTATTTGCCTCTAGATGTAAAGAAAAATATTAATACAATTGGTGTAGAAAGAGTAGAAGAAGATCCTTTAGTTATTCTAGTTAATGGGGTTCCAACAAAGAGTAAGAAAATTTGGCAAGATTTAGTGGATGTTAAAAAAGTCAAGAAGGCAACGTTGTATTTAGTTAAAAACAATGAGTACTACAAAAATGTAAGTGTTGGAGTAGAGGAAACAGCTACAGAAGAAGATAGTGATTCTTCAGTTGGTCAAATTGAAAAAGTTGATGTGTCTAGAACTGAAGAAATATATGAACATTATACTGTTCATCCTTTGCATTCCAAAGAAGTAATGGGAAATGCAATTGACTTGTTTCAAATGAAAGCAGCAAAAGGAAGTCCCATTAGTGTATGGGAAGAAAGTTTGGAAGCTCGTTGTTTTCCACAATTATTTCCAACAGGTTGTGGTGGACGATATGATGATCGACCAGTTCAAATTCCTGCAGCTGAATACCGGACTCTAAGATTATATGCAGAAGATCCAAGGTTTCGTCAATGCATTCCTTATTTATTTCATCTACTGTTTGAAAGTGATTTGTCTGGGCTTTCTTATGCAGTTAATCATATATTAAAAAGTGGACCTCATTTTCAGAATGTTTGTGCAAGGGACTTTATGGAGAAAGTTAATCTGCAAGACAGTATTTTGGAATCTCAGCTAATCAATCTCATGGCATGTCAACGTGGAACCAACGAGTATTGGTTTCGTCGTCATGGAGATTTGAAATGTATGCTAAGAAACTTAGGAACTCCTACATGGTTCCTCACTCTTAGCTGTGCTGAGTATGCATGGGACGATTTACTTCAATTTCTACGAGAGGCAAATGAAAACATACCAAATATAGAATTGAAAACACCAGGAGAACTGTGTTCTTTAGATCCAGTGAATGTTTGTAGATATTTTAATCATAGATTTGAAGCTATGATGTCTTTTATTACCAACAAAAAAAATCCTCCCCTTGGAGAGGTTTTGGATTTCTTTTGGAGGAAGGAATATCAAGCGAGAGGTGCTCCTCATATACATATGTTGTTGTGGATTAAAGATGCACCCAAATTTGGATCAGATTCAGATGAAACAGTGATGAGTTTCATTGAAGAGTATTCAACATGTGCTGTTCCAAAATCTACTGAAGAAAACAATTTAAGGCAACAAGTGTTACGTTTTCAATCTCATCGTTGTGGAAAGTACTGTCGTCGAAAATTTAAAAACAAGGAAAAGTACTACACGAAATGTCGTTTTGCATTTCCTCGACCAGTGATTTCTAAGGGAAGAGTAAATAATTTGATGTCATCTCTACGACATACTGTGACGAGAAAATCTCCCAAAAACACATATAATTTGAAAAGAAATGAAGAATCTAAGTACATCAACGATTACAACCCAGTGATTTTGTCCATGTGGAATGCTAACATGGATATTCAGTTCGTTGCTGACAACTCTATTGCTGTGGCTCGATATGTGACATCTTACATCACCAAAAAAGAAAAGACAGAACTGAAGGAAATGTGGGAGGACATTTCACATGAAAAGAGTCTAAGCAAGAAATTATACAGTTTCAGTCTGAAGATGTTGTCGCATCGAGAAATTGGAGCATATGAATGTTCTGATCGGTTATCATCAGCAAGTCTCTATGCCAAATCAAGAACAATCATTTGGGTGAGTCTTGGTCTTGCTGCAACACGAAACCGAGTTTTGAAATCTGTACAAGAAATTGAATATTTGGCGGAAAAAGAACCAAACAGTACAGATATTTTGAAGACAAATATGTTGGATACATACTATCCAAATAGAAGTACTCACCTTGAGAACACATGTTTGTATGAAGTTCTTCAAAACTACAGTTATAAGAGGAACATCACAGAAGATATCAATAATGGAAAATATGCACTCATTGGCAATGAAGGATGTCTAGTGAAGCAGAAAAAAGGCCATTTGATTAATCATCGAAAATTGAGTTGTGAAGTTCCAGACAAAAGAGAATTTTACTATTTAGCTCTTTTGCAACTCTTTAAGCCATGGCGTACAGAAGAGGAACTACTTGGAGATTTTCTGTGTTATGAAGACTCTTTTAATGCAACTAAGGATACCATAGAATGTCCTATTTTTCTAAATTATCTGCAAATGTTGAATGAAGAAATGGAGCAAGAAACCACAATTGCTGAAGAGATAGCTAGAAACAGTTCTCAAGATAGTCAGAGTTCTACTTCATTGAGCCAGGATCCACTAGGAGGACCAATTATCCAAAATGAAGCTGCCACTGCCATGGATGAGGTGGAAAGAGCTATGGAACAAGCTCAAGAAGATGGAGTTAACTTAGAAGATTTGGTAAAGCAACTAAACATTGAGCAGAAAAAGATATATGATGAAGTCACAGAGCAGATTGAACATGGATTCAGACATGAGAAAAAAGAGTGCTCATGTATATTATTTGACCCTGTCCGACTGTATGTAAGTGGAGAAGCGGGGACAGGAAAAAGTTTTCTAATTAAAGCCGTTGCAAGTTATCTGCAGAAAAGGACTGATTCACCACTGTCTTGTGTTGTAACTGCTCCAACTGGTCTGGCAGCACATAATATTAAAGGGATTACTCTACATCGTTTATTGATGCTGCCAGTTGAACATGATAATAAATTGCATTACAACAAGCTATCTGGAGATGCGTGTTCTGAAGTTTCAAGAGTCTTGAAGAAAATGAAACTTCTTATCATAGATGAAGTAAGCATGGTCTCAAATCTAATGCTTGCTTTTGTGCATTTGAGAATGCAAGAAATTCTTAAAACAGACTATGATGTGTTATTTGGAGGAAAACACATTATTGTTTTTGGAGATCTATTGCAGTTGACTCCAGTAAAAGGACAACCAGTGTTTAAAATGCTCACGCATGAAGATACCAGGAAGTCCCTTGGAAGCATTGGAAATGTTAATATATGGCTAAATTTTAAATATGCTGAACTGCTTCAAAATATGCGACAGGCCAAGGATGAAGATTATAAAAATATTCTACAAGATGTAAGAATTGGAAAAATGACTGAGAAAGGGAAAAAAGCTTTGCATAGTCGATTAATTTCAAATTTGTATGCAAATGAAAACATTCTTCCAGAGAATATTTTTAAAAAAATGACTGAGAAGAAATCTGGGATATGTTTGATGCCAACTCTGCAAGAATGTTCCATCTTCAACCAAAAAATGTTAGACTTAGAAAATGAAGAGATTGTGAAACTGGAAGCAATAGATAAAATAGAGCATATGGGTGCAACAATTGTTTTGTCAGAAAATTTGAAAACTAAATTGCATTCATTGGAGAAAAGTATTTCAAAAACAGCTGGTTTTGAAAAGACTCTGAATGTGTGTTTAAATTGTCGTATCATTTTGAGAAGGAATTTAAATGTTGAAAGCGGTCTGGTAAATGGAGCAATGGGTTATGTTGTTGATTTTGTGAATTACAGAAATAGAGATGGAATTGAATTTTTAAAAATAAAATTTGATGGCATTGAAGAAGTACAACAAATAAGTCGTTGTTCTGCTAGATTTTTACTTGTAAAAGACTTATATGTTCGCCGAAAACAGTTTCCTGTTTGTTTAGCGTATGCGGTGACAATTCATAAATCTCAAGGTTTAAGTGTAGATAGTGCATTGGTGAACATTGGAAGATCTGTGTTTAAAGAGGGTATGGCATATGTGGCATTATCTCGAGTCAGAACTTTATCAGGATTGTACTTGATTGCGTGTGATGAGAGAAAGATTTCTGCCGATCTAGATTGTGTTAAAGAATACAATAGGTTAAGAAGAGAGTATGCTCCACATTTGCCTCAATATCCTCTGTTTGAAAAACGTGTGGTAGGCCGAAAAAGAAGAAATGAGGATAATTGTAGTGAGGTAGTTGCAAAAAGACAAAAAGTAGAGAAAACTGTAATTGAAAACAGGAAGAAAAAGAATTGTGGAGAAAATGTTGTTGGATTTCAGTTTGAAAATAGTTCTGGTGTCAACTGCTATGCTAATGTAGTGGTTAATGTTGTTTTTTTTCTTAAAAGTTTACAAGAACAGATTGTTGAAAATCGGGATCAAAG
Source organism: Lissotriton vulgaris (assembly GCF_964263255.1). Taxonomy (NCBI): domain Eukaryota; kingdom Metazoa; phylum Chordata; class Amphibia; order Caudata; family Salamandridae; genus Lissotriton; species Lissotriton vulgaris. The sequence continues at coordinate 91,234 of NW_028255667.1, forward strand.
ATTGTGTGGTTTATTGAATTCTGTGTTTCAGAAATGTAGCAGTGGTACACCACAAATAGAAAGTGTAACTGAAATTCGAAATATTTTAGATTTGTGTTCTGGTCAAGATAAATTTTCACAAAACATTCAGCAGGATTGTCAGGAATTTTTAATGTATATGTTTGGTGTTTTGGAAGATGAAGGAGTAGATGTAGATAATCTTTTCAGTCTTTCTTATCAATGGCAGCATGACTGCCACAATTGTAGTTTATCAAGTACTACTAGAATAGACACTGAAAGATTTATATATTTGACTTTACCAGACTGTAAATCAGTGTCTTTTAAAAATCTAGTTAAAGCAGCAGATCATAATATGGTGTGTACCCAATGTAACTGTACAATGCTGTCCACATTATTTATACAAAGGTATGGGCAGTATATCATTTTAGTTTTCCAACGATGTAGACCTGATGGAACTAAATTGACAACTTCTATCAAAAATTTTGTGGCTTCTCAGTTATCAATTTCTGGAAGGACCTTTACAACTGAAGCTATTATTTATCATGATGGACCTTCGACCACCTCAGGACATTATACATGCTACTTAAAATCTGAAAATGGATGGAGTTACTGCAATGATTCTCATTTAACTTATAAACAACGTTTGCCTTATGACTCTACAAATTCTTATCTAGTGTTTTTAAAACCAAAGTTTTAGTAAAGGGAATTGGCCTTTGAAGACGGGAATAGTTAATAAAAGTTAGTTAGTTAGTTAGTTAATCTAATATTTTAAATTATTTATCTCATGTAGATACTTTAAGTGGATCTCAAAGTAAAAAATATCGATATATCAGACACAAATTGGCCGTGAGGATTGTGTATGGTATGATGTTTTTAGATCTTTTTTCATAGGAAGTCGATGAAATGGAACTTATAAGGAACAGCAGACTTTTTTTCTACCAAAAGGACCTTCACTATCTTCTACTTGGCCTCATGGAAAAGTAAGTGAATCAAAGATTAGTGTACATATATGAGATGTATGTTTGAATGGGTTTTTTTAAACACAATCTTTTAGATTGTGTTTTTTTTTTTCCCCGCTGTTATATGATGAAGACTTTGAACTCACTAATTTAAGTGGAATTCAATATATTCTGAGAACAGCAAAAATAAATAATGTAACATATTGTAGAAGTTATTGTGTAGTTTGCATTATGTAATTTATATTGTGTTCACATTGTTATGCACTCATTTTCTTTTTCACCCTTATTTACCTCTCTTTACTAATTTACACTCTTTTTTCATTGCTGTTTCTTTACTGTACTTCATTCACAACTTCTTAATCTAATAGGGACTATCTGCATTTCCTCAGTTCCTTCCACCACTTTTTATCTTTTTTATATTCTCACATTACCACTGCTTTAGTGTCCTAACCCTCTTTCTCTTTCTCCATTTTTTTTTCTTTCACACTCATTGTACTGTAGTTCAGTTAGTTCTTCCTTTTGTCTTTCTTTTACTCTCTCTCTTCTTTCTCTCTATTACTCCCCATGTGTTGCCCTTATTCACTTATATGTACCCTCTTTCACCCCTCTTTACTTATATTCACTGATATTTACTTTCCCTCAATCACTGCTATTCTTTTCCTCTGATTCCGTCACTACCTGTCATTCTCATACTTAACTGTCCTTCTTTTTACTTTCAATATCCATTTATATTCTCCCTTAACCTCTACTTTAGTGTTCTTCCTATTTCTTCTTTCTTTTGCTCCCTTATTCATTTTTCTTTTCTTAGTTACTTCCTTTTACACTTTTTATCTGTCTTACTATCTATTACACAGTCCCTCCTTCATTATTTTTTTTTTCTTTTTTTTTATAAGTGCGCTGACGGTACGCGCACCGGTGCGCGCACCGAAAGCGCACCAAAGTGAAATATAAAAAAAAAATATTTTAAATTAAAAATATTATCTCAATATACATTATAGTGTTCATTTTTACAAAAACATACTTTAGCAATTCACTAAAAAACACATAGGTATGAGTCTGTATAAAAAGTTAGGAATTAGCATTAAAAAAACCTATGAAATTCACTGAAAAAACCATAGGTTTCACACCAGTTATAGTTAGGAATTAGCATTTAAAAAACCTATGAAATTCACTGAAAAAACCATAGGTTTCACACCAGTTATAGTTAGCTGGAAATTTTACTGATATAAAACCATTGAAATTCCCACGTTATAGTTAGTCGGACTCACTATAACTTGCGCGTGCAATGCACTGCTGATGACATCACATATTACATCACTCATGACATGGTCAGTGACATCACTCATGACATCACTGATGACAACATCCTTGTGACACAGTGACAGACCTCCTTTCACTGTAAAGTAACCTTTGAAACACATATTCAAAAATAGAAACTAACATTAACAAAAAAGTGGATATACCCATACCAGTTACAACAACCAATTCAGTAATTTCACCATCTATATACACATTCACACATTCACCAACAGTTTTATGTATTCACTCATACATATACTCACTCATCATATGTAGTGATACCCCTATTCATTCTGTTACACACCGACAGTCATCAAAAACTTACTCATACATATACTCACACATGCAAATAAACTAATAAACATCCATTTATTTGCATATACAACTATACACACATTAGCACATTACTTCTAAGGAAACTTGCACATACTTACTCTCTTAAACAATCACTTATAGAAACACATACTTATTTAAACAGGAACTCTTTCAATCTCTCACTCTCACATATACTCACTTATATACATCAATTCTCATATATACAAGATTAAAACATATGTAGTTACTCATAAAGACACTAGTGAGAGAGGCATTCACTCTCTAACACACACATATACACACTCATCCACCCATACAATCCTACACAAATGCTGTCTTCAAAACACATACAAACAGTGAGTCAGTCATTGATGCATCTATGTGCTAAGTAACAGCCCCACCAAACCATACAGACACTCATACTGATACTAAAAAAGCATCTAATAACCCATATACACACACATGTAGCTACTCACCAACCCATGCAGCCACTTATACACAAAGTAAAACACTGATACATATATTTAAATATTTAAACATTACTCGCTAATATATGTATTCACTAAGATACACTTAATAAGCCAGTTAACCAATCAATTTTTTTTAAAAAAACATCCATTTAGACACTTATTTAAACATTTATTCTTCCATCGACCTTAACATATACATATATAAAATATATTTATTTTTCAGAAAGACACACATTCACTGGACGATGTCATGAGTGATGTCATTTGAGATGTCATCAGTGATGTCATGAGTGATGTCACTGACCATGTCATGAGTGATGTAATATGTGATGTCATCAGCAGTGCATTGCACGCGCAAGTTATAGTGAGTCCGACTAACTATAACGTGGGAATTTCAATGGTTTTATATCTAAAATTTCCAGCTAACTATAACTGGTGTGAAACCTATGGTTTTTTCAGTGAATATATATATATATATATATATATATATATATATATATATATATATATATATATATATATATTCACTGAAAAAACCATAGGTTATAGACCATATATAGTTAGGGATTAGCATTTACAAAACCTTGAAAATTCACTGAAAAAACCATGGGTTATAGACCATATATACTTAGGGATTAGCATTTACAAAACCTTATTTTACTCGCACAAAACCATTGAAATTCGCATATATAGTTAGTTGCACTAACTATATATCGCGCACCCGCAATCCACTGCTGATGATGTCACATATTACATTATTCATGACATGGTCAGTGACATCACTGATGACATCACTGATGACAACACCCAGTGACTGTATGTTTCTGTAAAGTTAAAATATGTCTTACATTTTGAAGAATGAGTGGATGTATAAGTGTCTGGATGAAGGATTTAGTAGGTGCGTGACTGACTGAGTGAATAAATGTGTCTTACTGAATGCATGGGTTAGTGACTAAACTGTCTGAAAGTGTGCATCAATATGTCTGTTGTTGTGCAAGCTGCTGCATGTGTTGATCAGTAGCAATATGAGTGGCTATATGGGCTATTGATTGGTTGCTCAAGTATTTGTATGGAAGACTGAGTGTGTGTGTGGCTGGCTGGGAGGTGTGTGACTCTGTGCAGATCAATGTGTTCTTGTATCAATGATGGTATAAGAGAATAAGTATGTGTTAGTATAGGTTTGAAAAAGTAAGGTACTCTATGTTTAACTGAATTGATTAGAAAATGGAAGTGTGATTGATTCTTTACAGGACTGACAAGGTGTGTGAGTAACTCCATAGATGAGTGGCAGAGTGTGAGTGTCTGTATAGGTGTATGAGTGCATATGATAGTGTTGTAAAGATGAGTGATTGTATGTATGAATGATTGTATGGGTGAATGAGTGAATCTGTGTGTAGACATAGGAATCAGTGAGTGCGTATGTAGTAACTAGTATTGGTGTGTCAATGGTTTAAAAAATTATGGGGCATATTACCAAGCAATAGCGATAATTATCGCTATTGCTTGGTTAGCGGGAAAAATTTACTGCTGAGCTGCGGCGATTTTTACCGCAAATAAACCTTGGTATTACCAAGGTTTAACGCAAATGCGATAAAAATCGCCGCAAAGCTGAATATCGCTGAAAAGTCAGCGATATTCATGCATTAGCGAGCTAATGCTCTTACCCATGTTATCCACCTCCCATTGGATAACATGGCTAAGAACTGCTCAGGGCAGGTGTTAGCTTTTGGAGATATTCGCGCTTAGCGCGAATATCTCCAAAAGTTGGTAATAGGAGATAGCGATGTTAGCAACTGTTTTCAGTCGCTAACATCTTGGCACGCCCACTTTGCATCTCATTAGTGATAAATATCACTGACATGCAAAGCCGGGCCCAAGATGGTCGCTATCTCCTACTAGCTGTCGCTAACTGGTGTTAGCGACAGCTAGGTAATAGGGAGATAATTTTATCTCCGCTTTCTTGGCTTTTAAAGACAAAAAAGCGGAGATAAACCCCCTTGATAATATGCCCCTATATTCTGTATTTTACACTGGATGTAACAGAGGTTATATTAAAGTGTGTGGAGATGCATTGTATTGTCACATGAATGATATCATCAGTGATATCATCAGTGATGTCATTTGAGATGTCATCAGTGATGTCATCAGTGATATCATCAGTGATGTGATCAGTAATGTCAAATGAAATGTCATCCGTGATGTCATTTGAGATGTCATCAGTGATGTCATCAGTGATGTCATTTGAGATGTCATCAGTGATGTCATTTGAGATGTCATCAGTGATGTCATCAGTGATGTCACTGACCATGTCATGAATGATGTAATATGTGACATCATCAGCAGTGGATTGCGGGTGCGCGATATATAGTTAGTGCAACTAACTATATATGCGAATTTCAATGGTTTTGTGCGAGTAAAATAAGGTTTTGTAAATGCTAATCCCTAACTATATATGGTCTATAACCCATGGTTTTTTTCAGTGAATTTTCAAGGTTTTGTAAATGCTAATCCCTAACTATATATGGTCTATAACCTATGGTTTTTTCAGTGAATTTCAATGGTTTTTTAATAGCAAATATCGAAAGCTGTAAAATGTATTTTTATTCTAATTCAAAAATATATTTTATATATTTTTGTATTATATTTTTTTAATTTAATTTATATTATAATTAAAATTATTTTTTATTGTTTCGCTGCCGGTACGCGAACCGGTAAACGTTCCGTTAGTGCAAGTACCGCGTTAGAAAGTCACATCGTGACGCGTCGCGTAATCGCAACGTATCGCGTTACTACGTAATGCGCTTTATGACGCGCCGCGTTAGCGCACCCGGAAGCGTTCTGGAACGCGAACCAAGGCGCGAAACGCAGAGCCCCGGAAACGATCCGAGGCGCGGCGCGGAGCGCGTAACGTAAGCATAACAGGTCATGTGACTAGTTCATAAAACTTTTCATTGGTTCATTTTACTTTTAGTTTCCTAATGATGGAACGCTTGATCGTATGACGTAAAATAAACACTTTTCATTGGTTTAGAACATTTTTCTTTCCCAAATGATGAAAGTCCCACCTTTTCTCTTCACTCCGACTTTCATTTTTATGAGAGAAAGACCTGTTTGTGCTTGTTTAGTCATGGCATCTGTACTAGCTGCAGCTGGTGGATCCCCACCACCACCACCATCACATCCAAGGAAGAGAGGACCAACTCCACAGGTCATCTTCCAACAAGAGGAGGAAGAAGAGGAAGACGAGGAACAGGAGCAAGGGACAAGGGTGTTTTTGAAAGAAAAGCCAAAAACGTCCCATATTAAACAAAATTTTATTTGGCAATTTTTTTCATTTCCTCCACATGAAAAAAAAGTAAATGCCAGGTATGTTACCTGCCTCATCTGCCACGATGTACTCTCCAGAGGGACCGAAAAAAAATATAGTTATGGTAATTATACCATGCATCGTCATATAGAGAGGTGGCACCCGATTAATTATAGTGCTGCGCAAATGCGAGATTTGGTGGATAACCCTCGACCTGCCAGTACATCCACTAATGAACTAGCAATGACAGAATCAGAGGCAAGGGAAACGGTCCCAAATCTTCAGAAAAACTTTGGACAGATGAAAATGACATGTTTAGGTTGTGGCAAATTAATTTCATGTGGAAAGAGGAGTATTACTCTAATAAATAGAGCATATGAACATCATCAATGTCCAAAACGTCCCAGAAACTAAATTTTCTTTTTTTTTGTTGCTCCTGTTGAGCCCTTTGTAATGAATCATTTTTGTTTCCCCTCCCTCCAAAAAAACACAAAAAAATATAAAACAACAAAAATAATAAAAAAAAGTTCTTTTCAGAACTACCTTCCCTTTTTAGAAAAATTGCTACAATGTTTAGCACTCTAGCATCCTCTATTTCTTTTGATTCGCTTCCCGGTTCGCGCGCCGGTACGCAAACCGGAAGCGAAGTAAAAAAAAATTGTTTTAAAAAAAAGACGAGTAAATAAACAGAGAGTAATGTGAAAAGAAAGACAAATAGAGGGAGTAACACACAGTTACTGTTGAAAGAGGGACTGATAAAAGGAGTGAAAAGAGTAGTATAAATAAGTAATAGAAAAAGAAATGAAGGAAGTAGCAAAGGCAGGAAACTAAGGGTTAAAGAAATGAAACAGTGGAACTAATAAAAGTTAAATGTGATAGAGATATAACGTAAAGAGTACTAAACACTTACCTTATAATTGTTACTAACGTAGTCAATTATCATTTTTATACTTTTAATCTGTGTAAGAAAGAACAAAAAAATTTAAATTAATACAAGGTAGTAAAAAAAGAGTGAGCATGAGACAAAATTAATACATATTATAAATCACAATTCAAAGTACAAAATTAATTATACATATTTAATGGTTTATTTTTGCTGTTATCAGAAAATATCAAATTTCACTGAAAACAGTGAGTTGAAGGTATTCATCATATAACAGCGGGGAAAAAAACACAATCAAAATGATTGTGTTTAAAAAACCCAAAAAATATAACTAATCAGAAATCAGAACTCCTCAAAAGTAACTTACATTCTATGACGTCAAAGGATGTCCTATGAACAGCTTATACTCTGTTGTGCTGTTACTATTTTCTGCCCGCCACTTTCTGAAAGATAAACTCCATCGTTTTAAGGAAAATGAGATATACAAAGCAATTTAAAACAGCACACTAAATTACAGCAACACCTAGAATCATTATAGTCCAATTACCTACCCTAAATTCTCACTTCAGTAAACAAGTCAAAAGGCAACATTGCTTCATTATCAATTGGTAATGTTTGCTGAAAGACTAGCCTTTTGTTATATTTTAAATAAGCTGTGTAATATCCAGATGTTGTCAAAAGACCATCATACTATATAATAGCTGCAGTTGCAAATGTTCTTCCTGAAATCGATGACTGTGTAGCCAAAACATTTTTAATTAGACTTTACAACTTGTTTTCATCCACTTTATGTAGTTGAAATTGTAAAATGACATTTCACCCATAAGTTTCCATAAAAAATATGGACAGCATTGCAGACTTACATTTCCTCTACTCCTTATTTTGATCTGCTGCTTGACTTAGCTTATAAACACAAACAGTTTTCGCTCTGTACTACAATTATCCACAAAGCCATATAGAGTAGGAGCCATTAGAACCTCTTGAAATTCCTCTGAACAAATCCCAAGATTCCTTCCCTAAAATTTTGGTTGTAAGAATTTTGAAGGTGGAAAGGCAATCTTTTTTTGAAAGTTAAAACAGAATCATTGCAGAATGACCAGCCGTTTCCAGATTTTAAATAAGCTGTATAATGTCCTGAATTAGTTGAAGGATCGTCATGATATATAATTGCAGTAGTTATAAAAGTCCTTCCTGATATTGACAACTGCGAAGCCACAAAATTATTAATTAAAGTTGTCAATTTAGTTCCATCAGGCCTACATCGTTGAAACATTAAAATGACATACTGGCCATAACTTCGTAAAATTAACGTGGACAGCAATGCAGACTTACATTGGCTACACTCGATGTTTTGATCGGCTGCCTTTACTAGCTTATTGAAGGATACTGATTTACTGTCAGGCAAAGTTAAATATATAAATCTTTCTGAGTCTACACTAGTAGTACTTGATAGCCTACAGTTCTCGCAGTCATGCTGCCATAGATAAGAAAGGCCAAACAGATAATCTACATCTACACCCTCATCTTGCAATACATCAAGCATATACATTAAAAACTCCTGACAATCCTGCTGAATATTTTCAGAGAATTCTGTTTGACCTGAACATTCGTCTAACAGAAAACGAATTTCAGACACACTTTCTACTCTCGTTCTATCAGCACTACATTTCTCTAACACAGAATTCAACAAACAGCATAAACTTTGTTCCGAATTGATCACAATCTGTTCTTTTAAAGTCTCTAGTGAAAAGAGAACATTAACAATTACATTAGCATAGCAGTTGACACCAGAACTATTTTCAAATTGAAAACCAACATTTTCTACAGAATTCATTTTATTCCTGCTTACAATTTTTGGTTCATCGACTTTTGTTCTTTTTGCTTCAACCTCCCTACTATTACTGATATTTCTTCGTTTCCGGCCTACCACACGTTTCTCAAACAAAGGATATTGAGGCAAATGTGGCGCATACTCTCTTCTTAACCTATTGTATTCCTTAACACAATCTAGATCCGCACAAATGTTTGTGACATCACAGTCAACCAAGTACAATCCCGATAAAGTTCTGACTCGTGACAATGCTACATAAGCCATACCCTCTTTGAACACAGAACTGCCAATATTCACTAAAGCAGTGTCTACACTTAAACCTTGCGATTTATGAATTGTCAACGCATATGCCAAGCAAACAGGAAACTGCTTACGGCGAACATATAAGTCTTTTACAAGCAAAAACCTTGCTGTGCAACGACCAATTAGCTGTACTTCCTCAATACCATCAAATTTAATTTTGAAAAATTCAATTCCATCTCTACTTCTGTATTTCTCAAAATCAACAACATTACCCATTGATCCATTTACCAGACCTCTTTCAACATGTAAATTCCTTCTCAAAATGATACGGCAATTTAAGCACACATTCAGAGTCTTTTCAAAACCCGCAGTTTTAGATATAGTCTTTTCTAATGAATCCAATTTAGATTTCAAATTCTCAGACAAAATAATTGTTGCTCCCATATGCTCTATTTTGTCAATAGCTTCCAGTTTCACAATCTCTTGTTTTTCTAAATTCAACATTTTGTTGTTGAAGATGGAACATTCTGCAAGAGTTGGCATCAAACATATTCCAGATTTCTTCACAGTAATTTTCTTAAAAATATCCTCTGGCAAAACGTCTTCTTCTCGATATAAATTTGACAGTAATCGTGCATGTAAAGCTTCTTTCCCACGCTCAGTCACTTTTCCGATTCTAACATCTTGTAGAATATTCTTGTAATCTTCGTCCTTCGCCTGACGCATATTTTCACGCAGCTCAGCATAACTGAAGTTTAACCATATGTTAACGTTGCCAATGCTCCCTAGGCACTTCTTGGTATCTTCATGTGTAAGCAGTTTAAACACTGGTTGTCCTTTCACTGGTGTCAGCTGCAGAAGATCACCAAAAACAATGATGTGTTTGCCACCGAATAACACATCATACTCTGTTTTAAGAACTTCCTGCATTCTCAAATGCACAAAGGCAAGCATGACATTGGAAACCATGCTTACTTCGTCAATGATAAGAAGTTTCATCTTCTTCAACACTCTAGATACTTCACAACAAGCATCCCCAGATAACTTGTGGTATTGTAATTTATCATGCTCCACTGGCAGCATCAGTAACCGATGCAAAGTAATCCCTTTAATGTTATGAGCTGCCAGTCCAGTTGGAGCGGTCACAACACAAGACAGCGATGACTCAGTCCTTTTCTGCAGATAACATGAAATTGCTTTAATGAGGAAACTTTTTCCAGTTCCTGCTTCTCCACTCACGTATAGTCGGACAGGCTTCAACGACGTACATGAGCACTCTTTCTTCTCATGACTTAATCCATGCTCAATTTGGTTGGTAACTTCGTCATATATTTTCCTCTGCTCAACGTTGAGTTGTCTTTCCAAAACTTCTAAGTTAACTGCATCCTCCTGAGCATGTGCCATGGCTCTTTCCACTTCAATCATGGCAGTGGCAGCTTCATTTTCGATAACTGGTTCTCCTAGTGGATCCTGACTCAATGAAACAGAACTCTGACTGTCCTGAGAACTGTCTCTAGCAATCTCAGCTGCAATTGTTGCTTCCTGCTCGATTTCTGCATTCAACATTTCTAGATATTTTGAAAAAACAGGACATTCTATGGACTCCTTGGCTGCATTGAAAGAGTCTTCGTAACAGAGGAAATCCCCAAGCAGTTCCTCTTCTGCACGCCTAGGCTTGAAAAGTTGCAAAAGAGCTAAATAGAAAAACTCTTTTCTTTCTGGAGATTCGCAATCCAATTTTCGATGATTTATCAATTGACATTTTTTTTGCTTGACCAGACATCCCTCACTTCCAATTACAGCATACACTCCTTTATCAATATCTTCTTTGATGTTCCTCTTTAAAATGTAATTTTGAAGAACATCATACAGACAAACAGTCTCCAGGTGACTGCTTCTATTTGGATAATATGTATCCAACATGTTGGTCTTCAAAATATCTGTACTCTTTGGCTCCTTCTCCGCCAAATACTCAATTTCCCGTACAGGTTTCAGAACTCGATTACGCGTTGCAGCAAGACCAAGACTCGCCCAAATGATACTCCTTGATTTGGCATAGAGACTTGCTGAAGATAACCGGTCAGAACATTCGTAAGCTCCGATTTCTCGATGCGACAACATCTTCAGACTGAAACTGTACAACTTCTTACTGAGGCTCTTTTCATGAGAAATATCCTCCCACATATCCTTCAGTTCTGTCTTTTCTTTTTTGGTGATGTAAGACGTCACATACCGAGCCACAGCCATACAGTTGTCAGCCACAAACTGTATATCCATGTTAGCATTCCACATGGACAAAATCACTGGGTTGTAGTCGTTAATGTACTTGGACTCTTCGTTTCTTTTCAAATTGTATGTGTTTTTGGGTGATTTCCTCGTCACATTATGTCGCAGCGAAGACATCAAATTGTTCACTCTTCCTTTTGATATCACCGACCGTGGAAATGCAAAACGACATTTGGTGTAGTACTTGTCCTTGTTTCTGAATTTACGACGACAGTACTTTCCACAACGATGGCTTTGAAACCGTAAAACTTGTTCTCTTAGACATTTGTCTTCATTGGTGTTTGGAACAGCACATGTAGCATACTGTTCTATGAAACTCATCACTAAGTCATCCGGATCTGTTCCAAATTTGTGTGCATCTTTGATCCATAGCAGCATATGTATAGGAGGAGCTCCTCTTGCTTGATACTCCTTTCTCCAGAAGAAATCCAACACCTCTCCGAGAGGTGGATTTTTCTTGTTCATGATGAAAGACATCATAGCTTCAAATCTATGATTGAAGTACCTGCATACATTCACAGGATCCAAAGAGCACAGTTCTCCGGGTGTTTTGAATTCAATATTTTCAATGTTTCCATTTGCCTCTCGTAGAAATTCAAGTAAGACTTCCCAGCCATACTCAGCACAGCTGAGAGTGAGGAACCATGTGGGAGTTCCTAAGTTCCTCAGCATACATTTTAAGTCACCATGACGACGGTACCAATACTCATTAGTACCACGCTGACATGCCATCAGATTAATCAGGTGAGAATTCAAAATACTGTCTTACACATTGACTTTATCCATAAAGTTACTTGCCGAGATATTTTGCAGTTGTACACCACTTTTCAAGATGTGGTTCACTGCATAAGACAATCCTGAGAGATCACTTTCAAACAGTAGAAGAAATAAATAGGGAATGCATTGACGAAACCTAGAATCTTCTGCATACAATCGTAAAGTCCGGTATTCTGAAGCAGGAATTTGAACAGGTCGCTCATCATATCGTCCTCCTCGACCTGTGGGAAATAACTGTGGAAAACACCGAGCTTCCAAAATTTCCTCCCAAACACTAATGGGACTCCCTTTGGCTTGTTTCATTTGAAACAAATCAATAGCATTCCCCATGACTTCCTTGGAATGCAAAGGATGAACACTATAATGTTCATATATTTCTTCCTTTTTAGAGGCTTCTACTTTCTCAATTTGTCCAGGACACAAATCGCTGTCCTCTACTTCACTTACTTCCTCTTCTGCAACACATACATTCTTGTAGTACTCATTATTTTTTATCAAATACAATGTTGCCTTTTTGACTTTCCTAACATCCACTAAATCTTGCCAGATTTTCTTACTCTTTGTCGGAACACCATTAACTATGATAACCAGAGGTTCCTCTTCCACTTTCTGTACTCCAATTGTATTAATGTTTTTCTTCAAATCCAAAGGCAAATAAACAACCCTTCCCTTTAATCCTCTCTGTAAATCTGATGGAGGCAACTTCCCTGTCTTTGGCTCCATTTTTACAATAGCCTGAAAGGGATGGACGCTTTGAATCAAAATAGATTCATAAGTATTTAAATCCTTCAATTCAGAAGGAATGTCATCTAATTCCATATTATTATAAACCGCTCTAGCAGGCATCTGGTTTTGATTTAATTTGTTATAGCAATAAGTACAAATACGTTGGTCTGTTCCCAAATCAAAACAATTTTCTACCATCAAGTATGTGACAAAATCCTTCCATTCACTATTGTTTTCCATATCACTTTTTGCATATAAATCCACTAACTTAGTCTGATTCTTATAATAAGTCCGTCGACAACACACACAAGTGAAATTAGGCCTCTCATATGTTTTCACCATAAACGTGGAAATTTCCTTGTGAAACTTATGTGTACTGAAAATCTGTACACTGTCCTCCACATTACCTTCTTCTAGTGGTTCAATATCAACATTGTTCTCTTTACCAGCAAAGTAACAGAACTCAATTTCTTGACAAATATTCTTCACATCTACTTCAGAACCATGCAAAAGAGCTCTGCTTAATTTGTTAAGCATAATTGCTGGACTCTTAGCATAATACAACATTCTAACTAATTTCCTCACTTTATTATGATGCACTGCTAGCATCCTGAAATGATGAAAAACACTCTGGCATACTCTCCTAGAAAGACAAGCCAGTGAATGACCATGCAAACCTGTCACTTCTCTCACTCTGCAAGGATCTAATTCTTGCAACAACTTTATTTTTTGTTTTAAACTTTTCTTATTAAATGTCTGTATAAAATCATAAAGCAAATTGATGGAATCCTGTCGCACACTGCAAATAGAACTACACTTCCAGGTGTACACTGGTCCCTTAGGACGTCTCCCTAAAACCTCATCACTTAACACCTCGTCTGCATCTGCAGACACAAGTATTTATTTTTCAACCGGACGACCATCTTTTACCTCATATGCTCGACCACTGCTGTCAACTGCATACACCAAATCATTGTCCTGAAAATAACTCTCCTCATTAAAAAATGCCTCACTGTTTGAACTATGCATCCATTCTCCTAAGAAAACTTCCCAAAAATTACTTCGATTAACTTCTCTCTTCCATCTACTATTTGATTTGAAAACATAGATTACCTTGTTTAGTTTCCTAATTCTATTAATTACCAAAATAAATAACTTTCGCTTAATTTCAAAAGCCTGATCAATAATTTTCTCTATATTTTTCTTTTTCTTATAAAATGCCACTTTCTGTTGGCCTTTCTTAAATTGTTTTAGCAAATTGACAATTACCCTGTTGCGGAACATTCGCCTACGAATGTCCCTGAATGTATTTTCCCTTCTACTGCCATGCACAGAGTTATCTCCTGATAAAGCAGAAACTTTTTTGACGGGCCTTTCCTTTCCATTTAAATTTGCTCTCTTTTTCTGGACTAAAACTTGTTCTGTAGTTATACTTTTGTTTCTACAAATGTTTCTAAGGAATGATTTCGTTCTCTTACCTGGAGCTTTCTTCATGCGTTGAGGTGATTTTAATGTAGAGGACTGCTGCAAGCCTTTAGTACTCTGCTGTCTTTGATGTTTCATAGCCTTTCGGATTCTATCCTTAGACGGCATTGTCTATTTTCTAAATAATCTGCAGTTGAATCTGTGGTAAAATATAATAAAAAATGTTATTAACCACTATTGCCAAACAGTAAATCAATAACAGTAAGAATTTGATTCAGCAATGCTATAAAGATAATTCAGTAAAATGTTCTTAATTTTACTGTGATAGTGATAGTATTACAGGGCTTTCATGCAAATGACTGCCCACCCTGCAACAAAAAGCCCACATGAAACTTTACGCACATTAAATTGTGTACTTACCTGCAATAATCCATATGCCAGTGTTTAGGTCCCTCCACCCTGCCCCTCCCCCTCCCCGCCTGCTTGCCCCACCGTAACTCCCTCCACGACCCGCGGCTGCTATCTTGCAACATGGAGCATCTTGTAAATCTCTCCTACATTATAAAAGTGACGCAACAGCAGCACAAAAGAGGCGCACAACCATCATAAATCTGCCCCTAAGAATTTAAGGGCCAGATGTACGTCGGTCTGTAACGGCCGAAAATCGGTATTTTCGGCCGTTACCGACCGGTTTACAAAATTTTGCATGTAGGGGGCAATATTTTACCGAATCGATAAAATTACCGAATCGGTAATTTTACCGATTCGGTAAAAAAAAAACATCGGTAAATATACCGATTTGAAGCCACCCATATGTAGGTGGGACTCTTCAGAGTCCCAGGAGCCTTAACGAATCGGTATTTTACCATCCAATCCAATTTGATGGTAAAATACAGATTCTGGTGTGCATGCAATTGATTTCAAAAAACGTTTTTAAACCTTTTATGTAAAACAATTATATACCTACATTCATGGGGAACTGACTTAAAATGCCCTAATACACATGAAAACGTTTTTTAAGGTACTTTTAACATGGCTATGTAACTCAAAAAATCAAAATCAAAATTTTTCAAGCACACATGGGGGCGTATTTACAAGGGCCTTGCACCACGAGGAAAGTGAATACAAATGACCAGACACACATGGGGACGTATTTACAAGGCCCTTGAAACAGGGGGAAGTGACTTGAAATGGCTAAGCACACATAGGAGAGTATTTACAATGCCCGTGCAACACTTATGCATCATTTTTTACATGTACACTGTAGAGCAGCATGGGGCAATAACAACACAGATGCATCATGCATCTGTTCCGCAAAAGCGACGCATTGCAGGAGTCACATCACAAGTAAATAAATTCTCATAATTTTTTAAAGCATGCCTTTTCCTTAAAAACGATTTTCTGATCATAATTTGAAAACACAGCACAGCTCCTATGTACAACCACACCTTGTCAGTACTAATACTTTACATTATCTGCAATTACAATTGGTAAAAGAATGCAAAATCGTCTTTGAAAGCATAATGCAAACACTTGACTCAAAACATCATTTTAAATACACAGCTGGCTTTCTTTTTTACGCAAAAAAGCATACTAGTCTTTATCTAAAATATAGAAACGATAACTCACCTTTACAAATTCTTTTTGAATTTCAAAACAGTCTCAGAAACACACCAATTTTTCTTTAGCAGAATTAAAGGTATGCACTCCAGAGACTGGAACCAACAAAAGCACTGAAACGCTGATATTCATCACACATATCTCTCATATCAGCCAATCAAAAATCTTCCCTCACTTTTTTCAAATCAACACCCTTCCCCTTTCTGCCCTTTTTCCATAGCAACTACCGCCTGCCAGACCTCTCAAGTTTACAAGTTCACACAACAATGTTTCAAATGAACTCTGAACTCTCAGTACACCTGCTAATCCACTGCAATGTTTCATAACATCATTTTTAAATAACCATTCAAATTACATCTTTCAAAGAACACATCCATGCACCCTAACTTTCTGTTTTCAGCAATGGAAATACACCAATCACTACTTATGAATCATTTGCACTCAAACTCCACAGGTTTTTTTTCATTACAAACTTCACTATTTCAACTGCCATTTCATTCCCACACTTCATCTGACTGCAGCAAAAACTCCTCCTCTAGCCATGTTTTCAGTCTGGATTCTTGGACATAGCTACATCCACTGGGCTCACAGGTATGCTGATAACAGAAATTTACCCAACCTCAATTTACAAAATGTGGAAATCAAATGGATTGGCCGAAGAGGATTGAAATGTCACCAATTGATACCATTGGTGAAAACCTTTTTACATTTGCCAAACCCTGACCTCATAATAGTGCACTGTGGAGGAAATGATTTGGGCACTTTGACTGGGGTAGGTCTGGAAATGCTCTTAAAAGACACCTTTGAGCAATTGATGACACTTTTTCCTCAAACTGCCTTGGTATATTCCAATATATGCCAAAGACAAAAATGGAGGTGGTCCAATCAATTTTGTCCACAAATTGAGAAATCGAGGAAGCATGTAAATAAGTCTGTTTCAGCTTACATGAGAGACCATGGAATGGGTGCTATCTACAACAATAACTTGTGTTACTATATGCAAGATATCTACAGAGGAGATGGCGTGCATTTCTTAGATGAGGGAAACAGAGTTTTCATACTAAATTTAAGAATGTGTTTTGGTTCCTACTTATAAGTACCTAGAACTTACACAGAACCCAAAAGCTCTTTTCAGAGCTACCTTAACTTTATCTACTCTTTTGAAATTTTGAATGTACCTTTTTTCCCTAATTTTCACTTATATATTCTCTTCCCGGTTCGCTACCCAGTTCGCGTACCGGCAGCTAACCACGCGAAAAATTCATTTTTTTTCTCGACATATATGAGCCTCCTCAGCCACCCTCAGAAAACCTATGGGGTCAGGATAAGTCTAAAGTACCCCCTTCTACCCATTCTGAACATTATATACCCTCCATCTTGTATCTCAATTCTACCGAAAAACAAAATGGAGGACTCCCGTAACGCTGCAGGTTCGCGTACCGGGACACGCACTGACAAGCACTCGCTCAAAAAAGGTGGGAAAGTAATTTGCATAAAAACCACTGGAGACACTTTCACCAATTAAACATTAGCTCATACTACATACCAATCCTTACCATTTTCACAAATTTGGTTGAAATTCCATTTAGCCATTTAGCATGTAGAACTCTCTAAAATCCCTGAGGTAAATTACTTCACAAAACATATCGGAAGTGTTGGAATTGACAACCAATTAAAATATTACTTTCAATTTCTACTATTATATCATAACATTTGATTTGTTATGTACCTGAATATATATAAACAAAGAGAGAGAAACACAGCCATTTTGACTACTACTTCTTGAAGTGCATATCAACTACATTGCAACTGATAACTTCAAGTTCTATTTAAAAGGTAAGATATTATTTTAAAAACTGAAGTATGTTCTGTACTATAAGCTTATTAGGAAAACATTTTCTGATAGTTATATTCTATCACTCTGTAATACTTATAGAATAAAATAGACTTCTCTGTTTTAGTTATGGATGGAGTTAGACTTGTCTTGAATAATTCAGAATTGACTAAGAGTTTATTTCATAATTGTTATCATATTTCTACTTCCAGTTTGATACCATACACTGCCCAACGAAAAAATCACTGTTTAAAAAATCAAACTACCTGTCTGTACTTAAACCCAACAGTGCCCTATCTGTACTGATATATTTTTAAAAAATTCATTTTACAGCATACAAAATGGAAGGACAACAGAAAAATAACTTGGAAATTGTTGCAGGAACCAAAACAGATTCAGAAATTGACCATGAATTCAATGATGATTCACGGAACAATGAACTTCTGCAATGTGTGGAAGCAGTATATTTCCTACTGGAAAATGAAAAAAAAATGATAATGAATTATTAGAATATCTTTTAAATTTTGAAAAAGAATCAGAAAAATAAATTTTTATTTCATAATTCAAAAATTGTTTGACACATTATTCATTTTTATATGTATTTTGTAAACTAGTAGCAAATTGATTATAATGTAAAGTCAGACTTTAAATATACTGTGCAACTTTTTTGTGTTACATACTAAGTTTGCTCATAGTTACTTCCTTTCTTCCACTATATTATCTCCAAAGTGTATTTAACATCTCTTTATCATCTCCTGCCTCCATGGTGTTTCTGCTTTCCAGACAGACTATGGTATGAATTCCATATACCACAAAAACTTCAGAAACAACTTGCAAGATATCTACAAAGGAGACGGTGTTTATTGATTTTTAGACTCTGCATTGGTACCTACATGTTGCTACGTAAATAAAAATAAACAAAAAAAACCAACAAAACGAACAATCAATAAACATACAATATTTTAAAAATCTATCATTCTTGTTTCCTTATAGTACGCTCCCCGGACCGCTTTCCGGTGCGCGTACCGGGCGCACACCACGAAAAAAAACAATTTATTTTTTTTGCCCCACGGGGCCCTTTTAAAGCCTCCACATCAAACATAAAAGATCAGGGAGGATCTACTATGCCCCCTTATGATCATTTGCCCCTTCGTTTTGGCCTCCTCTTGTCTCTCGATCCTACCGAGAGACAAGATGGCGGCCGCTACGGACTGTTTAGAATGTTGACAGACACCGGAGAGCCAATCAGCTTCGCTTCGCAAAGCTCCCTTACGCGAAAAGTAAGCGAACCGGAGCGCTACCCGGAGCGCTGTTACAGATATATCTGTTTTTTTAAACGTTAATTTCTCAAAATCCACTGGAGCACATATATTGAGACCCAGCAAAGGCACATCGGGCTAACAGTCCCTACAATTTTGCCAAGTTTCGTGCAAATCCATTCAGCCGTTCGAGCTAAAAGTGAGGCCAAACGCCCTATGGAAAACTCAATGTTAAAAACGCGTTTTGGGAGAAAAAATCCTAACTATATATACCTACTGGCGACCGCCAGTAGGTAATTACCTACTGGCGGTCGCCAGTAGGTATATATAGTTAGGATTTTTTCTCTATGGGACTTTTGAAAATTCTATGTCTAATAACTTTGGCGTTTGTGGACGGAATCGGCTGAAATGTTCAGGAAAATGGCACATTTTGTTTCTGAGCAGCCCCTGAAAATTTGGGGGGGTTTCGTCAAGGGAGGGCCGAGAAAAAAGGGGGGTCCCAAAACGCGTTTTTCCCATTCATTTTTCCATAGGGCGTTTGGCCTCACTTTTAGCTCGAACGGCTGAATGGATTTGCACGAAACTTGGCAAAATTGTAGGGACTGTCAGCCCGATGTGCCTTTGCTGGGTCTCAATATATGTGCTCCAGTGGATTTTGAGAAATTAACGTTTTAAAAAACAGATATATCTGTGACAGCGTCCCGGGTAGCGCTCCGGTTCGCAAACTTTTCGCGTAACGGAACTTTTCAAAGCAAAGCTGATTGGCTCTCCGGTGTCTGTCAACATTCTAAACAGTCCGGAACGGCCGCCATCTTGTCTCTCGGTAGGATCGAGAGACAAGAGGAGGAGAAAAACGAAGGGGGAATTTAATGAAATGGGGCAAGGTAGACCCCTCTTGACCCCCTAGGAATGATGTTGGGGTTATTAAAGGGTCCCGTGGGGCAAATAAAAAAAATTGATTTTTCGCAGTAGAAGCGCTTTCCGGTTCGCGAACCGGGTCGCTAAACGGGAATTCGCCATTTTGTGTTTCGTTTTAATTAAATTACAAGATGGAGGAAAAACAATGTGAGAAATGGGTATAAGGGGGTACGGGAGACGTATCCTGACCCCCTATGTTTTCTGAGGGTGGCTGAGGATGCTCATATATGTTGATACATGTCTTCCAGCGGCTGCGCGTGAGCGTTTTTTTTTTTTTTTGCTGCGTGACGTCTGTTAACGTTCGATTCGAAGTAAATCAGGAAGTGTTGACCGCCATTTTGTCACTGCGAGTAAATATATTGTTGAAAATAATTGTTATAAATTAATCCGTATTGATAAACATGGTCTGCGCCATCTTGCCTTTTTTCCAATGCCACACTTTTGTCGTGCACGGCAGCCATTTTAGATGCCTTGACCAGACCCACTCTCTGCACGCCGCCGATCCTCAGCATGGCTCCCCACCCTCGCAAGCATCTCCCCCACGCACTGGTCACCCCCGCTCTCTCTCTCATGCATGGGCCATAAACCTCCCCCCATCTGCGCTGCTCTTCCCTGAGAATCACACCCTGTGCCCGCCTGACACCTCCCTTTCACCCTATTCACTACCGCACCCTCTGACACTCCTCTTCCTCTGTGTCTGATTGTCCAGGCCGGTCCCAGGCTATCACCTAGCCCTGCGGATGTAGTTTATGGCCCCAACTGTAAAGAATCACCCCTCTTCAAAGGAGTTACAGTAGATCAAGGCCCCCACCCCATGAGATCCGTCACACCACACGCGTTCCTACTATCTGATAACGGTCCTGTATTGTGATTGGGGAGGGGATTCTCACTGTAAGTGTGTGTGGGACCGAGCCTGAAGCGGAAGATTCCAGGGATGCCTTTTTGTACATCAAAGTCTTCACAATTATGTGTCACATTAAAAATATATAGCACTCCAACAAAGTAGTAGGATTATAACACTTTAATAACTTATAAATATATACAACGCTCCAACAAAGTAAACACGTTAAAAACATTTTTTTAAACAAAGCAACAATGGTCTGTCTTTTAGTCGGCAAAATCCGTCTGCCTGTGAGGTGGCGTCAGTAGCGGTCCGTTGTGCGAATAGGCCGAAGGCAGCACAACACGCCGAGATCCGGACGGCACCCAGGTGGTGTCCAGTAAGTTGCCGCACTGGTCTTGATATCCTACAATGCTGCGCCGAAAAACGGCATGGGGCGCCCGTGGGGGGGGGGGAGGCGGCGCGAACGGGCCTCCCCCGCCTCCCCAGGTGGAGGCTCCTCTGCTGCAGTGGGGCGCCCCTTTAGCGTTTCAGTCGCCATTCAGCTGTTTACCGCCCGCTTTTGCGGCACTGTGCCTCATCCGCCATTCAGCTGAGTTGCGCCCGCTCTTGCGGCTACAGCGTCTCGCCCACCATCCAGTTGAATTGCGCCCACTCTTGCGGTGCAGCGATAGGCGGCTGCCACAGGACTCTCAAAATGGTGGCCAGCTCTTCGGATTTGGGCCTGGTCCATTAAAATGGCCCTGGGACACATTTGAACTCGGACATTTGCCTGCTAGGGCCCCATTCCCGAAAGCGTCCCCTCAGCCTTGAAGATTCTACAAAAGTCATCGGGGCCCGACTCCCGCAGGCTTCCGGTGGGGAGTGGCTGCCATGATTGTTTGCAGAATGGCCACAACGTAGCCACGAGATGGTGGTGCTCTCATGCTGACGCCAGCTTCAGTCTGAAACATCCAGAAACACTGTAGACTACCAATTCGATCACTTCCGGTGGAGCCCCAACGTGACCCGGTAGGGAAGAACTTGCCCTCCCCTCTTTTGACTGATGGTTCTTGTTGCCTGTCCCCTCTGTTGTCATCTAACGGAACCTTTTTGGACTGCCGAGTGAGAAAAAAAAAGGTGGGGCTTTCATCATTTGGGGAAAAAAATGTTTCAATCCAATGAAAGTGTTATTTTTAGGTCATATGATCAAGCTTTCCATCATTAGGAAACCAAAAGTAAAATGAACCAATGAAAAGTTTTATAAACAAGTCACATGACCTGTTATGCGGCTTTGGGCTATAAAAAGCCTACAAAATCCGTTGGCCTGTGAGGCGGCATCAATAGCGGACCGATGTGCGAATAGGCCGAAGGCACCACAACGCTCCGAGATCCGGATGGCACCGAGGTGGTGTCCAGCAAGTTTCACTGGTGTGGCCATCCTACATTGCTGCGCCGAAAGACGGCGTGGGGTGACCGGGGGGGGGGAGGCGGCGCGAACTGGCCTCTCCCGCCTCCCCAGGTGGAGGCACCTCATCTGCAGTGCGGCGCCCCTTACCGTTTCCCTCGCCGTCCAGCAGAGTTGCGCCCGCACTTGCTGCTACAGTAGGCCGAAGGCAGCACAACGCACCGAGATCCGGATGGCACCGAGGTGGTGTCCAGCAAGTTGCTGCACTGGTGTGGCCATCCTACAATGCTGCGCCGAAAGACGGCGTGGGGTGCCCGGGGGAGGGGGGGAGGCGGCGCGAATGGGCCTCTCCCGCCTCCCCAGGTGGAAGCACCTCATCTGCAGTGTGGCGCGCCTTAGCGTTTCCCTCGCCGTCCCGCAGAGTTGCGCCCGCACTTGCTGCTACAGTAGGCGGAAGGCAGCACAACGTGTCGAGATCCGGATGGCACCGAGGTGGTGTCCAGCAAGTTGCCGCACTGGTGTGGCCATCCTACAATGCTGCGCCGAAAGACGGTGTGGGGTGCCCGGGGGGGGGGGGGGGAGGCGGCGCAAACGGGCCTCTCCCGCCTCCCCAGGTGGAGGCACCTCATCTGCAGAGGGGCGCCTCTTAGCGTTTCACTCGCCTTCCAGCTGAGTTCCGCCCGCTCTTGCGGCACAGTGCCTCACCCGCCATCCAGCTGAGTTCCGCCCGCTCTTGCGGCACAGTGCCTCAACCGCCATCCAGCTGAGTTACGCCCGCTCTTGCGGCTACAGCGTCTCGCCCACCATCCAGCTGAACTGCGCCCACTCTTGCGTTGCAGCGATAGGCGGCTGCAACAGGACTCTCAAAATGGCGGCGGCTCTTTGGATTTGGGCCTGGTCCACTAAAATGGCCCTGGGACACCTTGGAACTCGGACGCTTGCCTGCTAGGGCATGGGCCCCATTACCAAAAGCGTCCCCTCTTTTGACTGATTGTTCTTGTTGCCTATCTCTTCTGTTGTCATTTAACGGAAACTTTTTGGACTGCCGAAAGACCGCTGGTTGGTGGAGACATTTTGACTATATCCTGGACCTGCCCGGCCTCGCCCAAAATGGCGCCGGTATAAATGGGACTCGTAACTCCTTGTTGTGTACTGGTTGCCCAACCTTGATATCAAGAGATACGTATGCAGTTTTGAAGCACATGGCGGGCGGGGGCGAGAATTGATTGAACATTTAGACATCCCTATTGATATTAAGTTCTGATGTGTTATTGATTACTGTACTATTGAAAGTTCGAATTAACGTCACCCATGGTACTTGCCCGCAAATGTATATCTAGATAATTTTATTGTAATTGGCCCTTCGTACATTAATTATAAAATGTACGTCCACCGATTCCGCAACTGTTAGACACCTTAGTTCTTGCAACCTAATGGGTCGCCCGTTACGTTCTTCTACTTCTTACGTTACA